>NW_015150829.1:805629-806494 GCF_000732505.1 Cyprinodon variegatus
CAGGCTGCAGCGGGATGTACTTGGAAAATTGTACCATAAAACCACATAGCGTTAATCTCACGTTAAAAAAATTATCGCCATTAAAATGGCCTCGCATTAACGCGATAATAACGCGATAATTTTGACAGCACTAATATATATATATATATATATATCTCCTCAGAACTACGACAGTCTCATAACTCTGTGGACTTCTCGCCTTCTGTGAACCAAACTCTACCTGATTCCTCGCAGTAGCCCACTGATGGCTCACCTTCCCCTGGTGGACCTTCTGACCTCATCCAAGTAAGATCTATTAGCCCCCCCCCACCGTTCTGTGACAGATTTCCACTCACCTCTTCCTCTCTTCCAGAGCCTCTACAGTCCCCCCACCCCAAGACTTCGTTTATCAGATTCCTGAGAGTTTTTCCTGCACCATGAAGGTAAGGTAAGGTACAACCCAAGAATGCCATTTAGGAGAAATAAAAACATATTTTCTGCTAAATTTTGTATTTCAAGTCCTTTCCACATTTTACATGATTGGCAATAAGATGTATCTAGAACAAATCAGTCTGAAATCAGAGCAAAGACTAAAGCCTATTTCCCACTGAAAATAACGTGTTAAAAACTGTTTTCAGTCACGGATCGACTCCCTAACATTCAGCATTTGGCTCCCTTCTCACTGGTAAAGAAGCTAGGTCTAATCCCTCGCTGGCAAACTGCGTGGCCTTTGTGCCTGCGGCTGCGTTTCTGGTGATGCCTATCTGGTGATGGGTTAGCGTGGATGATTCCATCAGGGCGACATCATCAACCAGAAATCAGGAAAGTAAACGATGGAGAGAAACATGTACACTGGAAAAAGTCCTTTTTTCTTAAAATAAGTACA
>NW_015150829.1:807892-809521 GCF_000732505.1 Cyprinodon variegatus
CATATTATCTAAATATCTTATTTTAAGAGTAAAAATAATCATTATATTGGCAAATTATCTTATTTACATACTTAAATCAAGGGTAAATACACTTAATTTGAGAAAATTTTACTTATTTCTAGAAATAAGTAAGGAAGGAAGCCTGTGCACGGGTAAAAATTATCTAGAAATAAGTAAACATTTCTTAAATGAAGTGTATTTCCCCTTAATTCGAGTAGGTAAATGAGATAGTTTTCCAACGGAATGAGTTCTTTTAAGCTTAAAATAAGATAATTAGATAGAATGCACTTGAAATAAGACAATGCAATTTTGTTTTCTTATGTTAAATGTAAATTATCTTGTTCCATTGCCAAAATATCTCTTTTACCTTTTACCTTTACTGGATGGACTGATGGTTACTGAGGTCATGCACACCTGGATTGATCAGTTCATCAGCAATGAAAAACATGAAACAACTGAGCTTCTTTAAGTTTAGGAAGTAGAGGGTTTGTGCATAGAGCCCATAAAGTTTACGTTTGGTGAGGACTGAGGGATAACTGTGAGGAAACTGGCTGTAATGACCTCCACAAATACTGAACATGAGGATTTCTAAGGCTACAGGTTCCCCCCTCGGACCTGAGAGCAACAGCAGAAAATATCCATATGCTGAAGCAAATGGAAATAATTGCATAATGGTGCAGAAACCAGCAGTTCACCTGTCAAACAGCTACAGCAACTTTACCACACAGGTTGAACATATAATGGGATCCATTATCAGCTCCTGTTTATGGCCAAAATCTTTATTTTTTCTAATAAAATTTGCAGAGCTTAAGCTCCTTTACGTACCTGAATCAGTCGGTTAGTAAATGTTTCACTAACAGCTGCTGATGTCAAGGTCTCAGACAGAAGAGCTTTTAGTTTTTTACTATTTTCAGAGGAAATTATTCCTCAGACTGCACTGCAGTCCCAACATTACAGACCTGTCTGAATATGGCTTCCAGATCACCGTTTTGTGCTAATTTGATCCTTGTGGTCCTANACAGACCTGTCTGAATATGGCTTCCAGATCACCGTTTTGTGCTAATTTGATCCTTGTGGTCCTATTCGCTGAGCTTAAATGTGCTTTTGGTCATTTCGGTCTGCAACTTTATCTGCTTCTGGTTCTTATTTCCCTGAAAACAAACTGAGCCTCATTATTCTTCTTTATTTCCCAGACAAGATTAGCTGCTCAATATTCTGGGTTTGGCAGTTTTTGTAATTTTTTTACTTCTATTCTCACATAGTGAGGCTCTGGTGGTTAGAGGCAGGAGGGGGTTTACCATTAGGCAAAACTTTGCAATTGCCTAGGGCCCCAAGTTCCTGGAGTCCCCATAAAACTCTGTTTACATGCATGGTTAATACAGCTATTACTATATTTAATGAGTCCATTTGCTGCACATGTGCAGAAAGGTCCAAACAGACAGCAGCAAATTTCACAACAAACAGTGCAAAGAGCAGAGTTGCCAACTTAACACTGCAACTTGCTATAGTTAGCAACTTTTCAGACCCTTCTAGGGCTTTTATTGCAAAAACGCGCCTAGCTCCAAATCTAGCGACTTTTTTCTGCTTCTGCAGACTCTGGAGACAACATCTAAAAGCAGCGAACTCTGC
>NW_015150829.1:811315-813005 GCF_000732505.1 Cyprinodon variegatus
TGAAGACTCCTACAGTAGATGACTTGCAGCGACATAATTTCCTCTTTACCCCATATAAGACTAAATCTAGTTCTGAAAAGAGCATGAATTCTGTATTTAATGTTAGTATATATATGTGCATAGTTAACCACATTTTTTGTTGTTGTCAGGTAATTGTTTACATATATAAAATTTAAATGTTAAATAAGTTAGAACATTCCACTTGAGAGTATTACTGCTGTCACCGTCCGTATTATAGGGAAAAAATGGTAGGGGTGGCGAATGATTGGGTAAGGGTCGCCATGGCCACCCTTTGCCCCCCATCTAGCTCCGCCCCTGGAGCAATCAGCTAAGTAAGAAAGGGCTTAATGATTGGAAAATCTTTAGTTCCTTTTGAGACAGCATGAAATGTCAGCTGAGCACATTGCCAATATGATAAAAAAAGGACAAAAGAAAACAGAGGAAAACAGCAAAAAAGGGACAAGAAGACAGGGACAAAACCTAGAACAAATAATGGATGTCTATTCTATTAAAAATTCTGTATCTGTATAATGGGTCTGTTTTATGTGTTGTCTTCTCAATTCAGAGGGGCCCCCTGTCTGTCTTTGCCTAGGGCCCCAAATTTACGAAATCCGCCTCTTGTTAGAGGAGAGAAGATTAAACAAAAACTAAGGTTTGCAGTCATTGAATCTTTTTAGTTGACATTTCACCCTCTCCTTCCCTAAACATCAATTTAAGTCCAACAGAAAGCTTCTTCATTGTTGGATCATCACCAAGTTTGTTGGAGAAATGCACAGAAATGCATATTTTTTAAAGCTTTCATTTTTTGCCTCATTAAAGAAAACTCATTTGCTAATTTCTTGGTCCAAAATATTTTTCAGATTAAATTTTTTAAGTGAATATACAAAAAGTTAAATTAATCAGATTGCATTATATATTTGACACCATGAGGCTATCAGAAAAATACTTCTCTGCATCTAGAGAAGTAAATTAACTTTAGGTTCCCAACATGCCTCATTTGTATTTATCAATCATTTTTTTCTGCATGAAAATAATTGAATTTATCAAACTACATTTTATTAAAATAATAGCTTGCTTGCAAGTAAAAAAAAAACAAAAAAGGGGGAGTGTTGGCCTAGTGGGTTAGAGCAGTGCGCTTGTGCTCTGAGAAGGTTCTTCAATCCCCACAGCCTGCACTCTGGCTTCCTTAGCAAAACCCTTAACCCCTAACTGCTCCCTGGGCGCCACACAATGGCAGCCCACTGCTCCCCAAGGGGATGGGTTAAATGCACAGGTAAATTTCTGCAATCTGAGATCAATAAAGTTCTATTCTTATTATTCAGGAAAATATTTAAGAAAACGAAAAAGACTTGAAAAACACCTGCACAGATTTGAATGATATTTTTACCAGAGTTACTCCTCATTCTAAGGAACAATCCATTACATTCTGGTGATGATCAAGATTATAATCAGATTACAGGGTATGTTACTTTAACATTATTTGGAGGGACAAGAGAATCGCCCTCTAAACCCAGTGTATTCTCATTATCAGTTCGTATGAAATCGTACGAAAAGTTATGCACAGTATTTCGTAGGTTTTTGACGTTTTTTTTGTCGTATTTCGTTGTCTTTTTACGTCTTGCCTCGAGACAAGATACACTATATTGCCAAAAGTATTTGCTCACCTGCCTTGACTCACATATGAGCTTAA
>NW_015150830.1:0-5132 GCF_000732505.1 Cyprinodon variegatus
AGCCCACTGGTTAACTGTTCTTTAATTAGAAGACTCAGAGGGCCCCCCATGTGGTCCTTGAGGGCACCTTGGTGCCCACGGGCACCGCGTTGGTGACCCCTGCTCTAAGATGATGAATAATTTCCCTACAAGATGAGGTGCTAATGATTAAATGTATACATGCAGGAATAACATCTTACTTTTTTGGTTTTCCAAATCAACCTTATTATAACACCATTTTTTGTGGGCTAAGTCCATGATGATAATGATCCGCCTCTAATAAACAGTATTGATTTG
Source organism: Cyprinodon variegatus (assembly GCF_000732505.1). Classification (NCBI taxonomy): domain Eukaryota; kingdom Metazoa; phylum Chordata; class Actinopteri; order Cyprinodontiformes; family Cyprinodontidae; genus Cyprinodon; species Cyprinodon variegatus. Next base: position 277 of record NW_015150830.1, read on the forward strand.
AGATCTTTATTAAACAAATACTTATTGTCCATCATATATTTTCTTTGATAATCATACAGTGTGATTTCCTGTTTTTCTTTCAACATTTTTTTGTTAAAGTGTATCCATGATGAAAATTACAGACCTCTCTTGGACAGTCAGTTAAATGTTATGCACTGAATATAAGGTGAGGGATTTTTCTTATTTTAAATGTAAATCATCTTTTTCTGCTTCAAATTTGTCTTATTTAGATGCTGCAATATTTTTTCAAGAAAAAAAATAACTTGCTTATATTAAATTTTTTCCAGTGAAGAGACAGAACTGGTAGAATGATCCTCAGGTCCAATTTTAAACCAGTTTTTCCACCTGAACAACTTTATAGGTACCCAGCAGTCTGACAATCATATTCTTCTAAATGCAAGTCTGAGTCAGTCCTGCGCTCAAGGGCACAAACTGGTGACTGTAAGCCATAAAGCATTTTCTATAAGTTTTCTGTTTCTTACTAAAATAAAAACAGTTAAAGGTCATTTTATACAAGATAATGACAATTCTGGAGAAACCGCATTGTGCCTCTGGCAGACAAGATGGGAAGGTGCTGTTATAAACACACCTTTCTCTCATGACTGACATCATCCAGATCTAGCAGGAGGCCACTTTTCCCCCTCTCTCCTTCCTCCAGCTTGGTAGCTTCCAACTGTCTGAATGTAATGGCTGGAAGCACAGTTAAAAGCTCTCAGTGTGATAACGTAATGTGGAGTCAGAGAGAGAGAGAGAGTAGGATCGTTGTATCACTGAGACCATATCCACAGATTATACATGGATGAGGAAATGGTCTAAAAATAAAAACAAATGGAGATGCTAGATGATATCATTGACCCCAGATTGCTGACGGCGGTGTCTTAACTCGTGTCCAGATGGTTATGAGGCAGGATGATGGTGGGAGCTGAGTCCTCTCTGCTGATGTCATGCTTAATAAAAGAGAGTGGCATTCTGTCTTGCAGATGCTCTAATAAATGATGAATATTAGATTAAAAACATTGCTTACCCTAATTTTACCCTTGGGAGATCCATTCTATTCAGTTGTTGTAAACATGAGATAATGTTTCCTTTTTAGTATATATTTCTAGTGAATTTGTGCCTTCCAGTTTGTCCATTTTTTTGTCACCTTCTGTTTTCTTATTTGGTCCTCTGCAGGTCCCATATGCTGTTGACACTGTGCACATCAAGGTTTATACCTCCATTTCTGCTCAGATCCCTGCTGCTTCCTTTTCTGTTCTTATGCCTCTCTGTCTCGCTTCCCTTTATCGGTTTCCAGACTGGCCGTGCTTAGTAAGATGGATGTGTGCATTCCCAGGGCAGATGGTCGTGTTGTTACTCCATGTACCCGGCTCACACTTTAACACCCAGCCGACTTATCTGGCCTCATGGGGCCACTGCCTGGGGAGAGAAATCTAGCACTGCAAACTGCGTAAATGTGTTTTGTGCAGCTAAGTGCATGGACCCTCATCCTTTTTTATCAGAAAGTGGACCCTAGTAGAGTGGACAGCAAAGGCACTGGCTGCTTTTTTTTTTCTAAAAGGATCAGATCACTTCATTAAATGCTTTTATTTTCATTTTTAATATTCAGTTGTATCTTATCAAGGAAAATAATCTTTTCATTTAAAAAAAAAAAGAGAGACAATACTGTCAGGGTTTATGTGATGAAACAACAAAAATAGATGCCTAAACAAAATCTATACATTATAATATTTTATTCAACCCCCCTGGAAAAAAAATAAAATAAATGAAAAATGGCCAAAAATCACACTTTGACCCAAAATGGCCGACTTCCTGTGGGTTTTAGGGCATACCTCCAAGATACTTTTTTTTCATGATTTGATGAGATCTACCTGTGTGCCAAATTTCAAATCTCTGTGACTTACAGTTTCCCCCAACTCACGTTAGGGGGCGCTGTGGCGTAATTTGGGGGCGGCCATTTTGGATTCCATTACAGACCGGCTATTTCGCGCGGGGGACAATTTACCGCCATGTTTTCCTGAGTTTTTGAATCTGCGAAGTCCCTGTAAAATGCGTTCAAAGTGCTACAAGAATCGTTATAATAATAAGAAACTTTCGAAATACAATAGGCTCTTGCAGCCTTTGCTGCTTGGGCCTAAAAAATATATCAACACAATGATGCTGCCACCACTGCTTTGTAATGTGGGGCTTTAGAATTCATTCAATTCAATTCAGTCTATTTATGTAGCACCAATTTACAACATCTCAAGACACTTTAAAGAGACAATTTAACCAGATCATACAGTCACATTGGTTCAAAGTTTTCTAAGGAAAACCAGTTGATTGCATTGACCCATTGACACAACAGCAATCCCTCATTAATGACCTGACCTTTAAAGATTCAGAATAACTGGCACTTAATTGCATGTGGAGTAGGACTCAAACAATTAATCCGATCGTGTTTAATTGACTATTGAAATAGTATAACTGGAATATAGAGACTCTAAAACACGTCTTTAGCTGACAGAGCACCTCACTCAGAGAACTAATTATACAAAATCTAAACATTTTGCATCTAAGATAAAAAATTCTATTCGTCCCTCAATATTCTTTACCCAGAACTCCTCAAATGGAAAACTTATATTTTCCCCTTGCTTAAATTCTGTAAAAAAAACTTCTTTAAGGAGATTTTGTTACCTGATTATTAATCGATTAGTCAGAAATAATAAACAGATTAATCGATTAGCAAAATGATCATTAGTTGCAGCCCTATTGTGGAGTTTTTTAGTGTAAAGATTGCTGCATAAATTCTAAGTTGTTTGGGAAAAATGTCAACCAGTTTGGTTCCTCTCCATTAAAATGAGGAGATTGCATGCTCTGCAGGCAGTTGAGAGTCAATGTAAACGGAGGATGAGGTTCTTAGCCATGTAGTTGGAGGTAATGATATAGATTATTTAAAAAAAAAACAGCTGATAGTGCATAATATCTATAGGGAATTTAAAATAAGTAGAAAATGTCCAAGTGCTATGAGCAGGGTAAAAACAAAACAAAAAAAAAAATGTATTTTTAGAAAATATGAGATGATATTTTTGCCTTATTAATATTGTTATACTATAATTATTTTTCACTGTCCAAATATGTTTAAATGCATAAGCAATCTCTCTCTGTCGCCTGATATTGTACTCATGCCGTCTTTATGATAGAAATAAGTCAGATATTTTTGCATATCAGTTTGCATCTGAAGTACTAAAAAAAAAGACGCACTAACAGAAATTGCAGTTGAGTTCCAAATTTGGGAAATGAGGAACCCTGTGTATTTAGATGTGGAAGACTCCCACAAGCTGGGACCATTAAAATGAGAGGGGACCTAAATGACCTCACATGGCTGTCGGTGCCAGACGGCCGGTCTGTACTGAAACTGCTGATCTGCTGGGATTTTTACACACAACCATCTATCAGATTTACGGGGAATGGTCTGAAAGAGTAAAATATCCAGTGAGCAACATTTCAAAGGACAAAAAAATGCCTTTCTGCTATCTGAGGTAAAAGCGGAGAAAGAGCAGGCATGTTTAACGTAACAGGCAATTACAGCTCAGAGAGGCAGTGTTAGGTATTGATGTTGAGAACCTTAATCTGCTTGTTTTCACTCTGATTTCTGGAGATCCAAATGTTCTCTAGTTTTTTTAGAAGCTTAAAAAAAACAAACAAATTAAAACACCAGCAGGATGTATCGTTTGGTAAAACTGTCAGAAAAGACAGCAGCCACACCTGTTGTGACGCTTTGCAATGTAGTGATGTGACACAAGCACTTCCTTTTGTTTTGCCTTCCTTCACATTGTGGATGTCACTGAGTGTACGGAGGTCAGGGCAGCCTTCGTGTCTTAAAAAATACACAGGATATGGACACATCTTGGAGCCGGACTGATAGAGGAGAGCTATCTGTAATTCTTGGGCATGGAGGCAAGATGCATGAAGTTCAAGGCATGGATGGCGTGTCAGTTTCTGATACGGACAGCTAAACATCAACATGATCCAACACATAGACTCATGAGCTATAAGAAGGAGAAGATGACCTTGTTCTGGGCTCAATCTTTGCCGGACGCTCGAGGACGTGATTTTTAAACCCACAGCTGTGCAAACTCCAAGCATTTTCTCTGGAATAAACTCTGTTACTTTTTTACTCCTGTTTTTATAGTCCTTTTTTATATGTTTTTACCCAGTTTGAGTTAAGAGTAGTAAGTAACTTGCTCCCAGGAAAAGAACCGTGAGGAGGCCCCCGAGGCGCAACGGCTTTTTTAGGGGACATAACTTCCTCATTTTAACATATCAAAACAGTCACAAGCTTTAAGATCACAGCTGATCAACACAAAAACTTAGCAGTATATTTATTTTTTGAATTTTTACGGGATGAAGCCAATTATTTTCATTTTTATGTTTTTTTTAAATACCAAAGGGCCATAATGAAAATGAGCTCAAATGAAACAAAACTGACAAGTCTATTTTAAAATGTAAGGCGTAGAAAGTAGAAATAATTGCAAAAAAAGATTTGTGAGTAGAAACAAAAAGTTGTGTAAAAAATAATTACTCCAGTAAAGTATTGACAGCCAAAATTTCTACTTAAGTAAGGTAACAGATTATTTGTACTTTGTTACTTGACACCTCTGGTCCTGCACTGGAAAAAAATCAGAATCTAGATAAGTCATTATTTCTTAAAGTAAGTGCAATTTTTCTTGGATTGAGGAGGAAAAAGATCCACTTTGCCAATGGAACAAGACAAATTACATTTAAAATAAGAAAACACAATCGCATTGTCTTATTTCAAGTGCTTTTTATCTAAATATCTTATTTTAAGAGCAAAAGCATTCTGTTGGGATCTGGAG
>NW_015150830.1:5142-9192 GCF_000732505.1 Cyprinodon variegatus
ATGTATCGTTTGGTAAAACTGTCAGAAAAGACAGCAGCCACACCTGTTGTGACGCTTTGCAATGTAGTGATGTGACACAAGCACTTCCTTTTGTTACAGAATGCTTATATCTGTTAGGTTTATGTTTTATACATCATTTGCACTGTTACTTTATTAGCCAGATTAGAGAGAGTAGAGGTCATCTAATCAGGGCAGCCTTTGTGTCTTTAAAAATACACAGGATATGGGCACATCTTGGAGCCGGACTGATAGAGGAGAGCTATCTGTAATCCTTCGGCATGGATGGCGTGTCAGTTTCTGATACGGACAACTAAGCATCAACATGATGCAACACATAGACTCATGAGCTATAAGAAGCAGGAGATGACGTTGTTCAGGGCTCAATCTTTGCCGGACGCTCGCGGACGTGATTTTTAAACCCACAGCTGTGCAAGCTCCAAGCATTTTCTCTGTCCTGTAATGACCTGATCTGGAATAAACTTTATAGTCCTTTTTTATATGTTTTTACCCAGTTTGAGTTAAGAGTAGTAAGTAACTTGCTCCCAGGAAAAGAACTGTGAGGAAGCCCCGAGGCGCAACAGCTTTTTTAGGAGACACAACTTCCTCATTTTAACATGTCAAAACAGTCACAAGCTTTAAGATCACAGCTGATCAACACAAAAACCTAACAGTATTCAACTAGATATTACTTCAATGGATCGGCCACAGTCTCTGAAAACCAGCTTCCTCTACAATTAGGCAAGCCCTGCAGCAGGTGTCAAAAGTATTAAAGTTTCTTGCTCAAGTAGAAGTAAAAATCCTGCTGTTTAAAAAGCCTGAGCCAACCTGCCTGTCTGAACCTCTGACTCCCTGAAAGCCTGAACCTGACCTGATCTGTTTTCTCCTCTTTGCTTTTTAGATTGAGCCTGCCTGAAACCTGAAACCCTGAAGAGTTTCTCTGTCAGTAATCTGCCTGTCCGTTCTCTGAAGAACCCTGGAGAATTATTCCTGTCTAAAGACCTGCCTGCCCGCTCTCTGAAGAAACTGGAAGGAAAACTCAAATCTGTTATCTGCCAACACTCAAACCAAGCTCTGCCTCCGCCTAGCCCTCAGCCTGCCGACAGCCTCTGGACCCTCAAGGTTCCCCCCCTTCTGCCGCTCTGCTCAACTCCAGAACAGGTACAGCCCTGCACACTCTCATCTTGCAAATTACCTGGACCTCCACTAACTCCTCTGTCCCCCTCTGCAGTGAACCCACTAGTGACCAGTCCTGGATCTGATAACTCTGTGTGCTTTTCAGAACCCACTCGTGACCAGACGAATTCCCCTCTGGATCTGTTCATTCATTGTGCTTAAACACTTCAATAAATCTTTGAACTTTTCTTCTGCCTCTGAGTGTTCTGCATGTGGGTTAGACACCTTAAGCCAAACATGACACATTCATTCCATTGGCAAACTATCTCACTTACTTACTCAAATTAAGGGTAAATGCACGTAATTTGAAAAATGTTGACTTATTTCTAGATTGTTATTTCTAGTGTGACCCTGGAAAGGCTTAGAGAGGCCGGCTAAAAAAATAGCCTAGGAAGGACCACAGGTGGAAATTAATTGGACAAATTCTTGTGCTATTAACAGCAGTTGAGTATTGCTCTGGACCTTGTCTATCCCTTTATGGCAACATTTGTACCAATGTTTTTATGGCCATATCCAGCAAGATAATACACAGGCCGATTCTCAGTATGTGGACTTTTGCGTTCTCATCTGCTCTTGTACTCCAAAAACTTTATCACCCTCAGCCCTAGTACTGTTCTAATTGACAAGAACAAGAAGACCAAGAACGGACAAAGTCCTCGGATATTGTCCTCGCCCCTCTCTCTTTACCGAGTATGCATCAGAACAGACTTGTCCGTTCTTAGCTCATCTGCAGCGGCCCTCTCTCTCGGCCTAGCCGTGTGTGAAGTACCGCTGGCTCTAATGGCGAGTTTTTTGTTTTATTTGGCAAAATGTTACTTTATTTGTGCTTATTTGACTTTTTTAATTTATTATTCCCCCACTGAATGAAAAAAGTCACAATTAAATATTATCTATAGACTATTAATAACTGGAGGATGATTGCAGCTCTAGACGAGCCGAGCTTGTGGTGACAATATAGCATCTCCAAGGGTCACTATCCGACGGGGGCCCGATACTTCCCTAAAATGGTGGTATCGGAATCGGCGAGTACCAACAAATAGGGTACCGATACCATTTTCAGAGCCATATGTTTCTTCAACTATTCTCACCCATTCCTGGTAGGCAATAAAAAGTTCTACTGGATTCACTTTCTATTAGATTTATTCCTGCTTCACAAAGGTAGGCAGCAGCTTGACAAAGCCATGATGGCAATTATTTTACATTATTATGGTATCAGTATCGGCCGATTCAACACAGCCAGGTATCGGTATCGGGGCCAAAAAATGGCATCGGTGCAACACTAGTAACTATAGTATAATAAAGTTCTGCGGACCAAGATCAGAAACCTAGACTCGATTAAGAGGAGTAAGATAAAACTAAAGATAAATAAGAGACACAGACCAGGGAGTAAAGTGTAAATGCCGGCTTGTTATTGAACATATGGACAAAAGACAATGACTTACATTTAACATTTATTGTGGAATAAATCCCTTATTGTATTAAACCTTTTTAGTTTAATTTTAGGATATTTAATTCCTTTTGGGTCCTATCAATATAGGTTGCAACCTTTAGCTATTTTAATTTTCAGTTCAAGGTAGTTTAAGGTATTTCTCTATTTAACTCTTTTATTAATGAGTTTAGTTCTATTTATCTCAACTCTTTTAGTTTAGTATAGGTATTGAATTTAGACAAAACGTTGTTTTAGCATTTGGAACCAAACAATGAATAAGACTGTAAATAACACAGTGTAGTTGTGTATGGTCAAGAAAATAAAATACAATCAAAATGTTACAAAACTCAAAATATTCAGCAAAAGAGTGAACAAGTCTGTATTCCACAGAATAAAGTCTCTTCCGTCTGATTCTGCTTGTTTTTTCTTTTTCTCTGAATTATCAGTCCAATGTTATCCACTTGGATCCACTAGTTTGGTGGAAGGTGAAAAGATCCTACCAGTTCAGATGTAAACCATGAAACATCCAGCAGGGGGTGCAATCCTGCCTCATGCACAGTTCACACTGTGTCCATAGGGTGGCTCGCCATCTTGAATCTTCAAATTTCCAAATCCAGTGTCTAATCAACAATCCTTCATCCCAACCTAAGTTGGCCTAACATAAACAAAATAAAATAAGTAACAGAATACAAAAACTAGATGGGTCTAAAACTAAGAACATTTCTGCAGATTTCTGATCCTACATGCATGTTAAAACAGCACTGAAAAGAAAAAAAACAGGACAAAGCATTTACTTCCAAAGACAATGCTCTAATTTGGCTTACAATTCACTAAACATTTACTTAGTATAAACATAGTTAGTTTACAGAAAAGAAAATGCATGGTTTCCACTCACCAAGTCCCGTTTAATCCAGTACACAAACCATCAATACAGAGTCCGGTTGCTTTGCAAAACACCAGTAGCTCAAAACCGGAAAACAAAAAAAAATATCTTCTCTGGAGTGAAAACAAAAATACCTTCTTTGGAGTGCCAAAATGTACTTTTCAGGTTTAGAAAATTTTACTGCAGCACTTTGTGTGTCTCACCAACATGGGGAATTCCTGCAACGATCTGATTGGATGTAAGTTTCTGCAGAGGCTTTAGAACAAAATGCCCTTCCTAATGGGTTTCACCATTTAATAATGTAAATAATTATTTTGGATGTTTGTTTGTTTTTTTTAATCAAATAATATACAGTAAAATAAAATAAAACTTTTTAGATATTTTTTAGATATATTTTACCATATGAACTAATTTATTGACTTTTTATTTTACAAGAACATTTTGGTGGCTCTGTTAACCTCTGGGTTACAACCAGTGTTGGGAAAGTTCTCTTTCTACGTGAACCAGTTCAAAGTTCAGTTCACACATTTTAAAATGAACTAGTTCAGTTCATAGTTCATAATTC
>NW_015150830.1:10087-16456 GCF_000732505.1 Cyprinodon variegatus
AGTGTGACCCTGGAAAGGCTTAGAGAGGCCGGCTAAAAAAAATAGCCTAGGAAGGACCACAGGTGGAAATTAATTGGAAAAATTCTTGTGCTATTAACAGCAGTTGAGTATTGCTCTGGACCTTGTCTATCCCTTTATGGCAACATTTGTACCAATGTTTTTATGGCCATATCCAGCAAGATAATACACAGGCCGATTCTCAGTATGTGGACATTGGCGTCGTCATCTGCTCTTGTACTCCAAAAACGTTATCACCCTCAGCCCTAGTACTGTTCTAATTGACAAGAACAAGAAGACCAAGAACAGACAAAGTCCCCGGATATTGTCCTCGCCCCTCTCTCGCCCCTAGGTAGTAAAATGGATGCATTGTTTAGACTTAGACTTTGTCATTTTGTACACAGAAAGTATACAAACCAAAATTTTGTTCAGTACAGGTCTCAATATATTTCTAAAGTGCAGCAGTGATAAAATGTAATTTTGACTGTACTTCTAATTTTTACACTTAATGTATGGATAATAAATCACACGTCAATTTTTTGTTGTGTTTGTAAAGATGTTGATCTTGTGTGAAATTGCAGCCAATTTTCCCTCCAACCAATAAAAACCCTATGCTTACAATGTTGTTCCTTATAGCTGGTCCTACTGTATTACAATGACTGTGCTGCAATTGATTAAAATCCATAATATTTGTTTGTGCTTCAGTGTCATCAGTAGTAAGAATATCTGTTTTGTTTGGTTTGGGATAAATGCAGGTGTGTGTTTGCCAGCGTGTTGTTAAAACTGCAGGCCTCTTATGTACAACGCACATCAAAGCCACATGTGTGGCTGCTCTGTTTCATCCTGGCTAATGAAGAAGCAGTGAGCATGCTTCTGGGTCACAGCGGGAACGCGCACATCGAGGTCACTTCAAAGACGGGATAATGACGGATTAAGTCTAAATCACGGCCATGCTTCAGTCGCAGCCTCACATCTAGCCTGTCGCTTTGCATGCTATTAACAAATCATTGCAATATCATCCAGATAAAATGTGTCGGTGTTAATTTCATGTGTCCGTCTTTCTCTGGGCAAATCCTCTATATACAGATTAGCGAATCATGGTGGGCAAAGTGGCAGTTCTTTTCATCAACCCTCCATGGTGATGAAACATCCTTTCATTAGTGTCCATGTATGTATTCATATCTTAATGAACAGCTTTCTTTGCGGTTCCTTGTTGCAATGGGTTGTGTGTCTGACAGTGATCCAGCTTTTCATTTATAATAGCCCTACAGCTTGCAAGCAACATATTTCATCCTTGGTTAGTTCCTCCCTACATTGAAAATTACCCGACACCCACAGAGCTCAGCCTTCAAATATATATATTCAACCTGAGATCTTTGACTCCTTCACTGGAAAAACGATCTAGAAATAGGTAAAAATTTCTCAGATTAAGTGTATTTACCCTTAATCTGGGTGTGTAAATGAGATGGTTTGCCAATGGAATGAGTATTTGTACTCTTAAAGGAATAGTACACCCAAAACATGATTAGCCTTCATTTTCTACTCACCCCCATGCTGAACAACACTCTGGAGTACTTTTTTGATATCTCAAATGCATCTGGAGATCTGGGAGGCTTCTTGCTGTCTGCTGACATTCAAATAATGGAGGTCTATGGCGCCCGCGGCAGAAAGGTCCATAAAAGTCCACAAAAAACGTGTCAATATTCCTCCATACTGCTCGTCCAATGTATTCCAAGTGTCCTGAGTGGGTAGCATCCAGAATTTACTTGAAACGAAGTCATTTAGAATGTTTTTAGAGCATAAACAGTAGTGTATAGGATTTCCTAAAAGCGCGTTCAGGAGTCTACGGAAACCGCGGCAGACCAAACCAGATGAAAGTGCACATTCAGCGTCTGCTCTGCCGATAATGTAAGCGTAGAAGAAGAAATGTGCTGTTTACCTGTGCAAAGAAAGAAACAACGAAAGAAAAATGTCTGAGGACTTCAGTGTTGAGGAAGAGCATGAGTTCTTTGCCGAGCTGAATGCGCACTTTCGTCTGGTTTGGTCTGCCGCGGTTTCCGTAGACTCGTAGAGTGTTGTTCAGCATGGGGGTGAGTAGAAAATGAAGGCTAATCATGTTTTGGGTGTACTATTCCTTTAAAATAAGATATTTAGATAAAATGGACTTGAAATAAGACAATGCAATTTTGTTTTCTTATTTTAAATCTAAATTGCCTTGTTCCATTGGCAAAATGTCTCTTTTACCTCCTCAATCTAAGAACAAATGCACCTATTTTAAGAAAAAATGACTTCTCTAGATTTTGATTTTTTCCAGTGTTAAAACTCCTTTTATAGGATACCCAAGCTGATAGCTGCACCAAATTTTTACAACTTGCCCTTAAGATTGAATGGAGTTACAGGATAGGCATTTATACAAACAAAAGCTGCAGAAATGTAACCATATCTACACCTCTGAGCACTCTTAATCTCTTAGATACTTTCATCAGTAATGCAGCACGGCAAGCGTAATTACTGGAGACCCACTCCAGACCTAGCCACCTAACTACTTGTTCATGAAGGAGAGGGGAAGACTAATGTTGTAAATGTGTGATGAAATCAACTGTGTGATGAGAAAGGGCCATCTATTGATTTCAAGGATCTCAATCTCTTCCCTTTTCCCTTTTAAAGTCCTTATAAGAATTAATTTGAAATAGATTTTATTGACTGTATGGAGAATTAAATTGAAAACATTGAAAAGTATTATTCTTAGTTATTTCAATATCAGAATCCTGTTAATCCTGTCAGATTAAAGGTATAGAGGACAAACATTTATTTCCGATTGGATCATCTTAATAAGTGGTCCTCCTAATTGTCAATCATTCTGGTGATATCTTTAAGTAAGGCCATCCTATGTGCTTGCCTTGTTAGCTATCTTTTTCTGTGCATGCACACTTTCAGGTATATATCTGTGGTGAGCTTCTTTGAAAATGGCAGAGGGTTGTAAGAGAAAAAGTGTCTACGAAGTGTATAAGAAGAAAAGAAAGGCCTCACAAGAGGCAGATATATCCTAAAACGCTTTGTGCACTGCAAAAACGACCTAGAAATGAGTAAAAATGTCTTCAATCAAGTGTATTTGCCCTTAATTTGAGCAGCTAAATAAGATGATTTGCCAATGGAATTAGTATTTTTACTCTTAAAATAAAAATAATTAGATAATATGCACTTGAAATGAGACAAAGCAATGGCCTTTTCTTATTTTAAATGTAAATTGTCTTGTTCCATTGGCAAAGTATCTCCCTTTCCCCCTCAATTCAAGAACAAAAGTACTTATTTTAAGAAAAAAATTACTTAGTTAGATTTATATTTTTTGCAGTGTACGGAGAGCTCTCCTCAAAAAGCATTATGGGATTTGATGTCACAGCTGCCCACTGTCGCCATAGGCTGTTGCTAACCGACAGCGGCGACTAATGACAAAGATGGCGCAGTGGAGGAAAAGTTACGTGACTGACTGAGCAAAAAGCAGTGATCATCTGTCTGAAACATCAGTTAATTGAGTTGACCATAAAGTCCACTATAGAGTCCCCGATTTATGTAGACAAATAAGCTTGTATGAGCTGAGAACAGCATATTTTAAAGCGTGAATGAGGAGGGATGGGCTCGTGCATGCTCGTGCAAGTGGAGAGGGAAGGTCTTTTAAAAAATCCCTCACAATACCTTTAAGATTTAAAACATTGCCTTGCAGACTGTCCCTCAAAAAAAAAAAAAAAACGTGCACATCTTTTGCAAGTCTTTGCATTTTATGACGTTACTACCAAATTTCATTTTTATCTTCCTATGGTCATGAAAGAATTGAAGAGAGGATATCATTTTACACCATAATGTCCAATTTTTCTAAGTAATAAATATAAAATGTTAGCCTGTTTATGTCTATTCAGTCCCCACCAGTCAATACTTTGTAAAACAGAATTTTATCAATTTCTCTTTATGAAAATTATGTTTTAAATTATTCAGAGAAAAGAAGGGTAGAGATGCAAACTTATATTAATAAACTCCATGAGACATAAAAAGGACATCCTAAAGGAAAGATGTGGACATAAAACATTTTGAATCAAATTTCAGCTTTGATTGGCTGATTCTCTCAGGATTCATAAAAATGGATCATGCAGCTTTATCTCACCTAATCCCCTACAGCTCCCTCCTTTGTCCCACCAACCCTCTGAATATCTTCTTCACTACATCAATTAACCTTCTCTGGGGTCCTTTTTACCGCTGTTGCTGCTCAATATTCAACAGCCTTTGTCCAGTCCGTCTAGTATCCTGTAGATCCACATCTGACTTGCTGCTGACTAACTTTAAAGTATTTTACTCTTAATTTGTTACGATAAACCCAGAAATGAATCTAAAATGATGGAAATTAATAATCGTCCAGAATGACAACTTCATTATTGGAAATATAATGAAAGCAGAAACCTCAAGTAAACAAGTAGATTCACACATACTACTGAAAGGTTTAAAGGTGAACAGTATTATTTGTCATTTTGGAGATTTGCAATACCAGTTGCTTTTTTTTCTTTACCACATCTTCGTATTTTACACTTTTAAGAGTAATTGCTGAGCTTTTTACTTTAGTTAAGCTCTTTTTAGTGTATCACTACTCTTACGTGAGTAAAACTTCGGGTTACCCTACACACCACAGTAACTTGAGCTGTTTCGGAATAGCTAAGTGGACGACAAACAGTTGAAATCCTTTCCTTACATACATGCTTCACCTATACTTTAATGGTTTTATAAGTTTATGCTGGTGTCAAGTTGGGTGGAGGTTTTTGAGGACCCAAATGCAGAGGTGAGGAGGCAGATTTGATTACACGTCTAAGAGGCAAAAAATACAAAATACTGAGAAGCAAAGAATCCAGTATCATCAGGGAAAATAAACATGGGAGCCAGGAAACGATGGAGCAATTAAAAAAAAACAGCAGGGAACCAGCCAACAGTGACTGAACATGAGGTGTATAAATGGTAGACTGATCAAAGAGCAGGCTAAACAGCAGATTGGGAGCAGGTGTGGACAGAGGAGTCTAGAAGGGAGCTAGGGGAAAGGTGATTGACACAAGAGGCCAGCAGAGGGCAAACAAGAAATATCTAAGAACTCAAATACATAAAAAATAACTAGAATAACACAAAATGGAAATGAAACCACTGACTAGAAAACACAGAAAGACATGAATCAAAGTATAACTGAAAACTAAAAAAAAAACTTAAACAGAACCAAAAAATGCAGAATCATGACATCTGACAGTTTGATTAGATTGATTTGGAAAAAACTTTCTTCTCCCCCAGTTTCTTGTTCTATAATAAAGTTATTATTATTTTTTTTATATATAGTTTTCATCTTACACTCTTAAATACCCAAATTTGCACATAAATATCTGTTGGATTACATGATTTTAATTATTAAAGCAGATGTTAGGTGCCAACACTTTTTGTTGTTTTACCAAATACTTATTTACTTAATCAATTCCTTGGATGATTGCTTTCTAGATATACTTACACAAAAAATGTTAAAGTATTGCAGCCCTTACCTGAGTAAGGTTTTTGGGTATTCTACCTACTGGTAATTTATGCTCTAATGTTGCTGGCAGTCCTGTGGAGGATTACTGCAGATAAAGCCTGGCTGTCCAGTGTCAGTCCAGAGGAAGGGCTGAGGCTCAGAGCCTCGTTTGCCGGAGGCTCCATGGCAGCTCCCATTTCACTTGGGCTCTGCAATGCTTAATTGCCTTCATTATGTGATTAACTTAGCAAATTTACCCCTTACCCTCAAGGCACAGCTTTGAACACCGGCCGACCACAACCCCCCCAAAGTCACTCCATCATCAAAACCACAATGTCAGCATCTACTACCGGCCATCACATTCCGCTGGAAAGTTTTTATTTTCCGGCAGATTCCTGCTCAGTATAACCTCTGTACCTTTGACTTAATATACTGCCTTTAAAAGGGCAGTAATTCAGTTATGGATGATTAGCAATATTTCATTGTTTCCTCAGAAATGCTCTGTGTGCACATTATGTTGCTTATTATGCTTTATGGGTTTTTTGCAAGCTGTGCTTCTTATGAGATGCTGTCTGCATAAAGTCTGCACTCCAACAGATACGTTTTTATTTTATTTTCTCACAGATTAGTCTTATTTCTACCCTTTATGTCAAACTTCAATGTTTGAAATCTTCAAAGCATCAAATTTTGGAAAAAACTCGCAAACACTTGATGGTGCTTTTTTCCTCCTTTGGTGGAATGATCAGTTCATAGATTCAAGGCCGGATTTATCAAGATCCAATTTTGCATGCAGTAATTTGCGCTCGTAAACTGGACTTTTGCGCGAGGGGCTGAACCATGGTTTG
>NW_015150830.1:17591-20739 GCF_000732505.1 Cyprinodon variegatus
TGCGCAGTGAAATAGCTCACATTTTTATACACGCAAACCTTTGATAGATCCGGCCCTAAGTGTGCAATTCATTAGGTTTCAACATACAATCAGATTGGTTTGGATTGCCTTTTATAGAACGCATTTTTATATAAATTTTTTTTTTTTTCTGAAATTGGGTTTCTGATTTTAAACATGTTATAGAGGAGCAAAGAGAAAATAAACTTGTAAGGGACAAATACTTTTACAACACTCTACTTTCTTTGTTTGTACAGAAAAGTGTCTGTGTTGCAACAAAGATTTTTTTTTATATATATATATTTTTAGTGCATTTTTGTATTGCTTTGCAACAATGCAGCAAGTGGAAAGAAACATTAGATTTTGAAACCCAGCAAATAGAATCGGCTGTTTGTGTGTGGGTTCATAGATATTGGTTTTATATTGTTGATCTCCTCAGAGGATAGTGTGGAAAATGAAAAGAAAATGGGAAAAACAAAGTCCATGATGTTAATCTGTCCTGTCATCGCTGAGAGCTCACAGGTTGTATGTTGGCTCCATGACAGTCAGATGAAACGGACGCTGAAATGCCAATTTTACCACACCGCTTGTTATTTGCCAGCAATGCCGAAGATTTTCTTCACTGCTCCACATCTATTCGCTGAGAAGCTATCGAAGGCAAAGGAGCATATGTGTGTTTGTTTTGTTTTTTTTAGGGGGTAGAGAGAAGTTTACAAATGGGATCCATCATTTTTCATGCACACGGGTGACATCCCTCCGTCAGCCAATTTCGCTCCGATAGCCCAGTCCCCCTGGTTCATTGATATCTGCATTAGGGACCTTTGTTAAAGGTCTCATCTAAATGCATTGAAAAACGCCTTGCACCTTCTGCTGTTGGAAGTGTGTGCGTGCACGCGTGTTGCCTGTGCAAAGATTTGCAGACTTGGCTTTGTCTACATTAAGGTTAGTGTATGTGGCACGGCAATGCGGTGTCACTGAACTCAGAAAGGAAAAACAGCTTGTGAGAAAACCATCAACAAAGCCAGTAGAGCAAGCTGCTGAGGGTGCTCTCAGAGGTCTAGCTGCTAGTGTTTGGTCACCATGTTGTAACTGACTAACTCCTTTGTTAACAGTGGAATGCATTTATTTGATTTATTCAAATTAATCTCAAAATATGAAACATGACCTGTGAACTTGAATCAAGAGGAGAACATAAATCATGTTGAAGTAGCTAATCTCAAATTGATATAAATATGACAGTGAATTCTGTGTGAAGATGGCTGAAGTAGGCTCATTAACCAAAACACTTCAGAAGCACTTCATTTTATCCCACTAAAACCAGCACCTCTCATTTCCTGCACTTGTGCAGTCCTACAGTTCACACCAACACAACTACATCCCTTGGTCCTATTAAACAGATTTAATTTGCTATTCCTGTCCATCTATTTCACAGAGCGGCAGTGTGATACAGCAGAGGTGCCTAGGGGCTAATGTCGCTGTCAATCCACCATCCTCTCAGCTACAATCTCATGCCTTAATTTCCACACGCATCCAAGTCCCCTTGAGCTTTAAGAGGTCTCGTTTCTACACTTGAATCAAAATTGTTGCAAACTTACTTGGCCGGCAATTTCACAACACTCTGCTTATGAGAAACATTGAACTTTTAACCTTTTCTCCAGAGCTGCCATGTTAAAATAGAGCCACACACTCAGTGTATCTAATATATTCAATATAAATGTGTGTCAGGTATTTCACAGGAAGCCTGAAGGAAGTCTGGCAATGTCTCCTGGCACTCTAATAAGATATAATAGGAATAGTAATTAATAAAGTTGATAATGTGAAATTGACTAATATATTGGTGCTTGAGGATATCCCTTTTCTGTGATCTGTGGGGATTTCATTAAAAGTCCTAATCTGCACACGTTCAGTATGATTCAACCGTCTTTGCACAGCAACAGCATTCAGATCCACTCACAAAATTGCTTTATTATTAATTGTTTAAATGAACTTTACAGACTCTAAGGTACTTCCGCATACGCTAGCTGCTCAGATGTCCCTTGGTATTTACTAGGTGAGTACCAGTGGGAGCATCTGTCAGTTCTTGTCACTAGTTTGAAAAGAATTTAAGTCTGCGACACATATCACCATTAATGTCCCAGTTTTAGTAGCCTCGTGAGCCCATCCTGATCTCGCGAGCTTTCAAGGTTTCACTCGCAGATCAGTCTGGAGACTCTCCGTTAAAGAAAATTTGGAGCCGTTCACCAAACGAACGTCCAATCAGCGTTGGCTTTGAGGCGGGTTGAGGTGAGACGCAACGAGAAGCGCGACAGTTCGGTCTAAAGAACATGGCGGCTTCAGCCGATGAAACTAGCGTTAGCGTGGCTATCGAGCAAGTTTTATGGGAATTACAGAGTATTTCTTCACTGAAAGAAGAGCAAAACACTGCTCTGGAGGCTTTTCTCAGAGGAAAAGATGTTTTTGCTCTTCTCCCGACTGGTTTCGGCAAGAGTAGCCTGGCTTGTGGTTGTGTTTTCGTCGTCGCTCTGTTAGTTCGTCATATGCTTCGTTTATCTGATTGGTTTATTTGGCCCGTCTATCACCAACATAGGCCAATCAGTTAACCAGTATTTTCGCCCCTTCCCAAAATTACTTCAACGGAAGGTTTCCAGATGGATATGCAGAGCAAATCCATCTGGTGGAGTCAGGTTACATTTCTAGACCCAATCTCTAAAACTGGGACTCAAACCTTTAAAAGTGGAAGACCTTTTTAAATCAGCGTAAATCGAACTGTAGGGTGGCAGTCCAAGCAAGAATAATGCCATTTCAGCACCATGGCCCTCTGCCAGGCCCCCCACATGGCCAAAATTTTCATACCCACACTCCTGGGAAAATTATGACTATGTTGATAGTTCAGCATGAAAAAACATAGCTGACAAGAACCAGCTCTTATTGGCACGGATTCACAAATATAAACACATATAGACATGCTATGATTCAGCCTATAAAGTTCGCCACAGTTTACAGATTTTGAAAAACTTTTGGAAAGAAATTGCTCTCATTTGGATAATATGAAGAGGCTTTGAAAATGTTGGAAATAACTGTTTTGTACTTCTGCATGTAATGTGGCATTGTAACCATGCAGTCTATGGTCTACAGTGTCCCCTAAAGTCTA
>NW_015150830.1:22534-27246 GCF_000732505.1 Cyprinodon variegatus
AGTGCTGGTCAGAACTGGGGCAAGAGTTTTCACGTTTCTGATTATTGCTTATGCCACCAATAGCAATGTTTCCATCCACATTTTGTGCAGTTTTAAGCAAACCTAAAAAAAATGATGAAAACAAGAAAATCCCAGTTATGATACGTCGAGACCACATGTGATGAAAGTAGCAAAGGCAGCAGTTTACATGCAAAGTCAATGGTTGACGCACATCAAGGCGCATGAAAAGGTCCTGCAGTGCGTTTCGAGTAGCCGAAGCAGTGCCTCAGGAGCTTCTGAGCATATGAGGCGCATGACGCGCTTCACAAGCAGCAGCTGCTGGAGTTGGAAGAATTAAACTTTTGTTGCTCGACGCTCCACATCAACCAATCAGAGAAGCTCATCTGGGCACTGGCAGGGAGACAGACACAGCACCGCTGATGCAGATCGCTTTCATCTCTCCCCTGAAAAAGTTTATTAACGACTAAGTTAACTTAAAATGTTTAAACCTGACGGTTTATGTGTTCCCTTTTATTATTCTGGTGTGTATGGCAGGTCGTTTGGCATTTATTAGAAGTGCTGTCCTCTTTGTTGTTCCATTTTTTGATCTCTATAATAAGATTCTTCCAGGTCAAAGCTGCATTCCTACTAGTCAGAGCTGTAAATATAGATATCTTAAATTACATTTTTGCCAGTAAAAATAAAATTTTAGGATGTTAAAATATACTTGTACTACTAAGAATTAACTTTCAAATACTTTACAAATTTTAAGTGGCCCGTTTGACATTTATTAGCTTGACTGAATATGTAATCCAGATGTCTCAAATTAATTTTTTCCTTGTCAAAATTAACATTTCGGATATCTAAAATAAAATTCTTCCTATCTAAAATAAACATTTCCGATATTGAATCAATCACTAAAAATAGCATATCTCATGCAGTTTAAGGCTTTCGAACCTAAATTCAAAACATTTGTTTTTATGAGTCTAGCTTCCTCTCTGGATTTGAAAGCAGCAATGGCGCGGGTGAAAGTCTAATTAGTAAAATGGAAAGAAAAAGGAATGAGCTTGTCCTCAGCCAGGGGATTTGTGGTGACAGAAAGGTTCTTGCACGAGAAACTTCACCAGAAAGTCTGTCAAAAGCTGAAGTTCTCTTTATGTCTGCCTCAATTTTACTCCAGAGTAAATATATAAATATTCTGACAGTGTTAGGAAGCAGCAATAACGACTTCCTGGGTGAGGTGTTCAGAAATGTCCCACTCATACATTGCATCAACAATCAGTTACCTAAAAGCACTCATTTCTAATTAGATAGGAAATGGAAATATGGATATCCACAACTAAACTGTTCCTAGTGCAAATGTAGTTGTATATATCCTTAAAGACATTTGTATTAGTAAAAATATATTTTAGATGTCAGAAATATGTCAATATTCACTACATCAGAAATTATTCCACAAATGTCTTTCCATTGCTTTTTTTTTGCGCATTAACTTTTTGTTGAAAAGTCAAAAACTACTTCAGCAAGTCATTAAACCATTTTGTGAATTTTAGTAAGATGATTCTAATTTTGCTGTTTCCATCCCGCTCCTCTAGTACAATACTTTAAAATGCACCAAAAAAAAAAACATTGATGGAAACATGTCTATTGGTTAATTGCGACAGCAGAGATTTAGGGGGAAGCTGGGGCTGCAACATAATACATAAACATTACTTTGCATATTTCTCCTTTTTTTAAATCACCATATAAATCCTTAGTTTATGCACTCAAATTTGAGAAGCAAACTTTATTCTGATGCTTTTTTAGCAGGTTAACTTATTCCAAAGGAAACATCATTGCTCTGAAATCTTTGCCTTTGGTCTTTGCTGGCTTGTGCTTTCATTTTCTAAACATATTTCTTAATTTCAGTGATAGAAATAAATTAAACTGTGACGAGCTGCACGCTGGAACACAGAGGAAAGTCAAAAGCAGTAAAAATAAATCGTATAATATGTGACTTTTGCCTTTCAACCTTTAAAAACTGAATTATCTGACTTTCACTTTACTAATGCTCCCCTAATCAGTGTAAGTCCTGTTTGATGGTGTTTGAGGTTTGGACTTCTAGAAACCCTTACTGCCGTCCTTCTGCTTTACCCTGCGATGGAAAAATGCCATTGCTGTTGGACGGGAAATCAGTGCAAGGGTCACTGGCAAAAGAAATTGGATTTTATGCAGAGTGTGCCTCAATAAACAACACTCCCAAAACTGAAAGTAAAAAAAAAAAGCCCTAAGCGGCTCTTTTTGCCCCATCATTATTTCTCATATATCCCAAACTAGCCAAAACCAGTGCCTTTGACAGCATGACTGATGAGTTTGCCATTCTGAATGTCAAAAGAAATGCTCTCCCACACCTTATCTCCCCTATTTCTCATTGTGAGTAAGGCTTTTCTTTAAATGGAAAAGCCATAGACGTTGTGATGAGCATTACCCAATGATAATGAAGGGCATGCTGCTGTAGTGTCAGCCTCACCAGACAGCAGACAGACAGGCAGGCAAGGGAAAGGCTGCTGGCTGCTGACAGGCAGCCATTCATACATTTATGTGGCCTTATGTTTCCATCTTGGTTCTGGAATGAATAGGCATATTTATATATTTTTATTAAGCCAGGGCCATGATTTCCCTATCTGTAACTGCTTTTACTTTTGGATTGAAACATCAGAAGGTAATTAAGTGAAATGTGGCTTTTATTCAAGTGCATTTGGTGTCAGTAAAATACTTATCTCTGACATATATAGCCGGAGAACATTAGTGTGCCGTTTGATTATTCATACGTTCCACCTCTTCACCACACATAGATTCATGCATAATGGAAAAAAATAGAGATCATGCATACTTTAGTTTACCTTTCGACCCTGAAATCCTTACTGGTCAATGAACAATTAAGGTTTAAGTGAATGTACTTGATATATACCCACCCGGTTTGGATATTTTCTTTTCTTTTTTTTGTCACCCTAACCTGCCATATGTTTTTTTGAAAAGACTACTCTAGATGTATAAGCCATGCATCTCTCTAAGGACTACGTTAAGGAGTTTTCACTGATCCTGCCTGTAGCTTGGCATGCAAACCTTCAGGCACAGACGAAGGATAATGAGGTCGGATCCAGGTCTGAGCAGTGGCTGTTAGGCAGGAAGCTGCATATTTATGATGGCTTTAAGAAGCATTTATTGCCTCGTTTCCATCAGAACATTGTCTGCAGAGACCTGACAGCTTTCCTTGGAGATTAGTCTCAGATAGCCCCTGTTGGGCTGTGGCAGTCTAGCTAGATTGCTCTTCCTTCCATGGTGTGTTCACCCCTTTTCTAGTCTTCTGGGAAGCCTTTCTACTGTCTCTTTCTCTCTCCAGACATATGCAGTCGACCCCTTTCCCCATCTATATTTTATCACTCCTCTCTCTCCCTTAGAAGATTTCCACACTTGATGTCACTTCATGTCATCCAGTCCCACTGATACAAATCAGGGTTAAAACAGTTGTTTACTGTGAAGGAGGGACGAAGGAGAGATAGACGGAAAGAGAATGCAGCTAAATGTCAAGGATGATGAGGTGGGTCAGAGCTGGCGGAGCTCCTGTGATTAGGGCCGTCTTCATGCTGCATCATCCCAGAGTCTGACACTAGCAAGTCGACTGCAATTTATGCTCCACAGGGCTAAAGTCCTCTAGTTTCACCGAGAAATTAAATTCATATGTTATCACTTTGAACATCCTTTCATTCCAACACGCATGTCACTAGTGAAGGAATTCATAGTGTCAAACTGGGTGTTAAAACTCAACAATATTGTATTTCTGCTCAATGTGTTATTATTGTTTTCTTAGCACAGCTACTTACAGAAAACATTCTTGTCTTCTTGCTGTTTTTCTGATTTGGTATACTGGTTTTATTTTTTTGTCTATTCACTTATTTTTTAAGTCAAAAATTATTCCTGCAATCTATGATAAATCTGCAGATATTGGGCTACTTGGCGTTTTTGGTTTTCTGTTTTCAGTTCCACAGATTTTTCCTGGATGCTGCTGCTGGGACTCATTATCTCCAGGTGGGCTCCTCTCAGAGGTGCAGCACATTACCGACCAATCAGAGTTGTGTAAGGGGAGCTTGTTTACAGTCACTCTTCTCCTGGGTGTCAAACAGTAGTGGTAAACCTCAAGCCACGCCATGAGCCTATTATGCCCTCACTGTGGGCCCCTAGTAACTCTTGTGTTTCTGCATTCTAAGGTTCAGCTGGGACTTTGCTCCTAAGCTGGATAACTCCTGTGAAACTTGATCCAGATTTCATGACCAAAGGTGGTGGTCGGATGATAGACTGACTTGTAAATCAAAACCTTACCCTTTTTGCTCAGTTCTCTTCGCCACGACAGACCGATGCAGTGTCAACATTATAGCAGCAGCCGCACCAATCCGTCTATCGATCTCCCGCTCCATTCTCCACTTACTTGTGAACAGGACCCCAAGATACTTGAATTCTCCTACTTGAGACAGAGACCTGAAGGGGTCGGTCACTTTTTCAGGAATGACAACCCTCACCCTAAAATTCCACATCCCCCTCTGCTATCGTCTGCTATTGTACGCCCACATGTGCCCCTTCCACATTAACCATGGCTCTTCTGAACGTCACCATCCACTGATGTGGTCTCTTCCCTTTACCGTCAAAATATGGAGCATCTCCAATGTTCTGTTCTGTTCTGGTCTGATTGGTTCCGT
>NW_015150830.1:28037-31387 GCF_000732505.1 Cyprinodon variegatus
CTGGGAGTCTCTGCTTAGTCTGCTGCCCCCGCGACCCGGTTCCGGATAACGCGGGAGACGACGAGAAGAGTACGAGTATGGGTTAAACCTTATGCATTACTTAATTTGGCAAAAGAATATTGACCACAAACACACATTCAAAGTTAGCAAAGGAGTTGGTAGTGACTAGCAGAAAAAACTAGCTGGCAGCTCAAAAGTAGTCTGTGGTTGAAATAAAATGTTTAACTAAATGGTAATAGAAGGGAATTTACGATAGCAGCCGTTCAAAATGGCCCATCCCAGTCAAACGACAGCAGAACTGCAGCCTACCTCCTGGCAGCCGACCCCCTCCTTCTCCTGGACATGCAAATCTTTTTACTCTGACCAGGAGATTACACTTCTCTTTAGATCTTAATGTCCACAAATCATGACAGAAAGAATATTTCAGTACAAATATTGATGTTTAAAAAGGAATCTTAGGGGACCAGCCAAGGGCTCATCAAGAAAAGTGAGAAAGTTTTGTATGGCTACTACTGTACGTATTTTGAAAACTAACTAAGATAATTTGGGGTAGCATCATTCCAACCTGAAGGCAGTAAAAAAGCTTTAAATGCATATTTCAAAAACTACAACTGGTGATAAACCTTTTCAGCACAAAATCAAAGGATGCACACTTTTCACCAATACTGTAAACAATATTTTGAAATATATCTGGCAATTTTTTACATTTTCCATCCTTGGAATCTGTGCTAATTGCCATCTAGATTGTTTGTGATGTGACGGGTCACAGTGTGTTCACGCCCCCATGCCACGCCTGGATGTTTGCTGAGTGCCTTGAGCATGAGCTGTATGATTCTTTCATGAGCTGTGTGGTGGCTGTCCTTTCACAAAGGCGCTCTCATTGAGCATTTAATCGATACTAGTCATCTTGCACTCATCCTTCAAAGTGGGCCTTGGCTCTTTGTCTGCCGTTGCCTGTACTGCTATTTGAATTTGTATTACAGAGCAAGAGGACGATCAGAAGACTTAACAGATTAATCTAAAGACTGTTTGTACAATGTTGATTATAGCGAGTCTCAGTTTATAAAAATCTATACAAGGGCAGACATGTGGCAGAAAAAGAAGTCTGGGACGAGTGGAGAATTCAAAAGCAGGAGGAAGGCAATTTCAGCATTTAGTTTTTTTTTCTGATTGTTTTGTTAAAGCTACTTTTATTGCTGTCGCTTGGATTTTCTTTCTGTCTATTTGCTTTGACTTTAAGACGCTGCCAAAGGTAATTTCTTCTGTTCCTTCCCTGTAGGGGAGAATTTAAAAAGCCACTTCTAAAGCTGCCCAGCTGTTGGCTCAAGAAAAGGGAGAACACTTTGAATTCTGCATGAGTACGTTTTGGAAATCACTTGCAATTTCTTCAGATTGTTCTTTTGTACATCCGCTACCCCGGGTGCACTGCTAGAGCCGTGTTGTTCGTTTGTCTGCCTTAAGTAAACACTGATAACATTTGAGGCACAAAGATGCTTGCTTTCTGTTTCCTTTCTAAATCTCTCTGTTCCAGCCATGCAGCTCAGCCTTTTCAGAGACAAAAGTGCAGCGATCCATGCCCTTAACACAGATAAGAAAATAGTTTTTTGGAAATTAGACCTTGAAGAATTCAGTGTGGGTGAGTAATTGGAGGTCAATAAAAGGCAATGCTCCACGACAGAGTTAAACCGAGAGAAAGGAGGCAGCGGTGTGTCAATCAGCCGGCGTTTCGCCTGCATTGCCCCTTAATTTAATCACTGTTTAATTACTGCTGTCCCCTGAGGAGCACTCTGCTAGGTTCAGTTACTGAGATTTTCCTCTTTCTTCTGCTTCCATCTCTGGGTGCGATTTTAGCCAAATGACAGCGGCTGTACCTTCTGCTGCTCTCAGAAGCCACAGCATTATTTCAACCTCACCTTAGGGCCTCTTGCACAAATTTGCTGATGAAAAGGTCAAGGGCAGGCACATACATATGCATGTGTATAATGAAAGGTGCCCGTAGAATGCAAGACACCACAAACACACATTTTATTCAGTTATGCAAGATAAGAAAAAGCAGTGCATGTCTTAAAGTGTATTCTATCACGCCCCTACAGCATCACCTGATTAGTAGATAGATCAATGCAATTGGGATAGAATATCAATGGAAAACTCCAACTTTTTACAAGAAATGTCCATTGAAAGGCTTCACCAGGTTTAAATATGCAGTAACGTGTTGTACATCAGGAAAATGTAACAATTAAACATTCAATTAAATTCACAAATCACAACACGTCACCTCAAGGCACTTTACAGAGATAGTACAACCAGATCATCCAGTCAGATTGGTTCAAAGTTTTCTATCTAAGGAAAACCAGCTGATTGCATTTATTTGACAGCAATCCCTCACACTAAGCATGCTTGAAGCGACAGTGGAGAGGAAAACTCCCTTTTAGACCTCCAGCAGTACTGGGCTCAGGGTGAGCAGCCATCTGTCAGGGAGGACTGGGGTTCAAGGAGACAGAAGCAGACACTGAAAAAGAAGCAGAGATACAAAAGTTAACTGTCAACCAGCTCCACAGGCGGCTCTGTCCAGGAAACACACAGCCAGGCAGACGAGCTCTGAACCAGCTCCCATGTCATTTAACTTTTAAATCAGTAAATATATTTCAGAGGGTTATTTTTAAATAACATAAAAGCAAACACATTGGTAACAATCAGAGTTACAAATAACTCAAAACAAATATGTTATTAAAAGAAGTTGGGTGTAACAATGCTAAATAATATCTTAAAAAAGAATAGAAAGTGATGGAAGCAACTAAAATGACAGTTTCTGGAAATTATCTTGCACTGCCCCTGGCAATGGAAGCAGTGAGCAAAGACTAGACATTGGTTATGGCTATGGTTTAAGCAGTTTGAAGTCATGAAAAAGAAATAAAAAAAACACATTATTTCAGGTTCAACTATATATAACCAGATGCTATGAACTACTCATGGTAGAGTTAAGTGAGATCACAATCACAAGACATGATGTCTAAGATCCAAAAATCGTTTCATGGAATCAATGACTCAATCACTTAACATAAATGCATAGTTTAGGTTAAGTTTAAGTTTAGTGAAAGATGGTGCAAATACAGAATAGAAATAGAATTAGGCTCTAGTGATCAGTGATCAGAATTATAATCCGAAATTATTTGTAGAGACCTTTATAATCACCTGGAATTAGCGCTTGCATTTCTCAGGCAATTTTTACAATTTCAATGTGTAATGCTTTATTGTTACAGAAAAGTCATGTTTACACCCCTTTAAAGGTATACTATGCAACCGGTGTTGATTTTTCACCGAGGCTTCCCCCAGAGGGCGAAAGTAAAAGT
>NW_015150830.1:31689-39862 GCF_000732505.1 Cyprinodon variegatus
TAACCATGATAACTGCATAAATATCGCCTGTGCGCTAGCAACGAGCATGTCTTTCACTGGGGGCGTGTAGCAGTTCTCGCCGTAAAGCAAGACCGACTCTCGCGATGCACGAGACTTCTGAGCCTGTGGATGCGGGCCGAGGGCTCCTGCAATTGCAAGTACGGTATTTCCCCTACAGACCACCAGGGCGGCCGAGAATACCTTTGTTCGACCTGAAATGACTCATTTAATCATCCAAAACGGTATGGAACACATTAATTAACTAAAAAATGTTGCATAGTATGCCTTTAAAGCCTCCTGCAGAACATCTTGAAAAGAAAATGATATACTGGAAAAATAAGGGTTAGTTAGATGAGACCAAAATTTTACTCTTTGCACATGACCCCAAAAATAAGTAGCAAATAATGATGTTTAGAGGGGCAACATAATGGCATGGAGCTGCTTTGCAGAGTATGGAACTGGTAGAATGAAATAATAGAGAAATGTACTGAGATTTTGTTATTTAGAACCAGAGGGACAGAGATAAATGCTATTTTCAGCAAGAGAGGTGCTATGTTTACATGGAAATCAGTGACTGGAAGTTGTGTTGAAGTTGTCAGGTTATGTCAGGTATTATTCGAGCCATTAAGTCAGCTTTAAAATCTGTCTTTGAAAACAGCAAAGAGTTTCCTTGATTGTTGTTTGTTGTCAGTAGCAATGTTTACACACACAAGATTCTTGATCGAATTGAAATGGGTTCGGAAAAACAAAAAAAACAAAAGACATAAGTACTAAAAAAATGGCTGATCAGACTGCACAATGTGTTATTTAAACAAGCCAGACAAAATATTTTGCTTGGGATTCTGCAGAAGGAAATTTTAAACAAATAAGGGAGTGGTTTATACATATTGACCATCCAATCAGCATGCATGTACAATAAACACTTGTCAGGATCCGGTTATTCTGATAAGTTAAGCTGAACTGACGCACATGAGCATGCTACATTAATGTGACATATTTGCTCTTTGATTGGCTGGATGCCATGTCTTGATGCTATGTTTACATGGCACGTTTAGTATGATCGGCCATTTTATTATGAGTTCTTATGTTCTTTTTAATCCAAACTTGTTTTAAATCTGTTCATGAATATTGTGTATGTAAACATCAATATCAAACACCTATCAAGGAAACTGTTTACATGGAAAATTTAAATCTGCCTGAATAGCTCCATTAATACCTGACATAACCATATATAATTAAAATGAACTTTCTCATGGACTGAAATTTAAAGTACATAAAAGCAAGAAACATGGGCTGCTAACTATGGTTGAATCATTGGTGGAACGGAAGCAGTTTTAACCCTGTTTAACCTGACTTATTCAGGTACAGTTTTCCATTCAAAGTAACATTAAATGTTATCGTTACACTCATATAATTAGTTTATTGTGAGTTTTGGGCTGGTAATTGAGGAGGTAGGCAGGGTTTACGTTGTGTTTGGGCTGGAAATCGTCAGTCACTCCCTGCAAGCCTGTCACAATCAGCAGCACATCAGCTGCCGTTTGCCACTATGTCCATCAAAAGACAACGCTACACACTTTTGACTCAGCAGCTGTTACACAGCAAAGCAATAATCGACCTGACTTTCAAACAATAGTCAAAACCACCCGCAGTTCACTCCTTTACATTGTTCACTAGCCTAGCCTAGTAATTAGCCACCATGCTACATCAGACATCCAAAAATAGAGGTTAATTTACTGTACCTATTTAGTAGATCAACTGCTAACCAGTCTATAAAGCCGCTTTCACAATGAAATCAAGGTTTTTCAAAACCGTGTTGACTCGCTAACAATCTGCTTTCGATTGTTAGTGGTCAGCTTTCGAAAGCTCGACGGAAATCAGGGAAGTAAATAATGGAGAGCAGCATGGACAGGAGCCAGATTGTACTTGACCAGAAATCCAGAAATCTGCAGACAAATCTCCTCTTCTCCGCAGGTCATAAGGAGCTCACAAATCTCTCCATCTTGCTGTGCCATGTTTCTCAAATACAAGAAGAGTTGCTTGGGCGCGGAGTTGTGACATATACGTACATTGCACTCAAAATCATCACATAATTTAGCAGGTCATCTGCTGTTCCTGCTGCATGCCAATCAGAGCCAAGGCCCTTTTAACATGGTTCGCATGCCAAGTCATTTGACCCAAGTAGACACGCATCAGTGAGCTGTTCCCACTGCCACTAAGAGCTGATTGCTCTAGGGTTTAAACAGGTTTTTCAGCAAGAGGGAAAGGGGTATACGATTCTAAATGGGTTGGAATGACCCTAGACATCGGCCACTGCAGTTGAAGTATAAAACCAGTCATGGATTCCCAGCGGTTAAAACATCGTGACAGCTGTGCAAATGTAAGTCTCAGCTTGTCATATCATATTGGCCCATCTTGCCAATGGTTATGGTTGGGTAGGACTGAACCTGGTTGGGTGTGGTTGAAACTCAACAAAAAGAACCATAAAAGAGACTGAAAGGGGCTTCAAGATTTGAAAATATTTCTCAATAAATTTATTTTATTTTCACCATATAAGCGGGATATTTTTTATTGAGTCAGAAAATGTTGAAGTATTTAGTATTTATTTTCACCCTGTAGCTAAATAGCACACAAAACATAATGTTGTGGTTTCTCCTGATGACCAAAATCCCACTACCACAAAACTAACACAGGGATCGTAGCAGGGGAATAGCTCCCAGTTTAGCTGTTAAGATACACCAATCAATATAAATTTAGAATGGTAACGTACAGATGCAGGGAAGTCTGGGTCTCCTGTGACTCTCTCACTTTCTTCTTTCCCAGAACGTGGCATGAAACTCAGGCTCCCAGAGGCCTGCGGAAATCATAGCAGAAGCACTGAGCCGCACATCAAACCTCAGCTGAGGATTACGGCAACAGGAACAAACAAACAAGGCAGGTCCATGCAACAGATAGTGGTATACGCTAGTAATGAAGCCACTGATGGCACAGACTTATGCACAGGCACACACACTTTAAGACCTAAAACGTTTGACCGTTCCCATCCTGTAGAAGCTTAGAATCGTTTTAGATCTTGTTGAGATTATAATGGAACAAATAGAGAGGATGTTCTGTGTGTATGTGACTGATAGATGTGATGCTGTCTCTCAGGAGTATCTGTGTTGAAGAAGAGGGTTGAGACAGTTAGAACTTCTGGGTATTCAGATTGGAGTGTTGACAGGTTTATTATTGAGGTTTGCATCCCCCACGCACTTTTTTTTTCACTAAATTGAGGTGTCATGTTGTGATCGTCACACTCTCTTACTGTAGTTTTTTTCATGACTTACAACACGTCTGCCATCTCCACACCAGCTGGTCTCTCGAGTCTCTGGCAGCTATTTCAAGGCATCAGGAGAGGATGACAACAACACAGAGGAATTAAATGCCATCACACTTTATTGTTTATATATTCAAACTTGTTAACAATTGTACTTTTAGATGTTGATGCCAGAAACAAAAAATGAAATTGGCTGAGGTGAAACGTGTCGAATGTGGTCCCATTGAGCTGACTCTACTGGTTTGTTTTTGTCAAGCAGGAAACTCAGTTCCACGACCGGCGGCGCAATTTGAGACCTCCTGCCTCCGTAACACCATAAACTCTCACAATCATATTGTAATGAGAGCGTATCCATCATGGTGCTGTTTACCTTGTAATCAGATAACATTATCAGGCTGAAGCTTAATCAGTGCCTCATGAAAAGCCACTGCTGTACAACCTGCTGGCATTACTCTTCTAAATGAATGGATGAGGGAATGGGATTTAAATAAAGACTCTATATGTTAATGCCATGGTTTAGCTCTCCTGCTGGATTATTTCCTGTGGCGACAGAGTCAAGGGGTGGGGGTTGAAAGTGTGGAAACCAGCTATGAACATCATTGAAGACAGAAGAGAAACAGAAGAGGATTTTTATGTTTACGTTTTATTTTTTTAAAAGAAAAACAGTTTTATTAATGTAATCATCAAAAAAAATAAATAAAAATAAAGGAAATCCATATGGTGACATTAAGGTCTTACAGGTAACTGTGTCCTTGTTGGCCACAAGAGGGAAGCAGCCAGTCACTGAGAGGTAGGTTGAGTTTTAAGTCCATGCAAAGAACTTAATATTGATGCTGATAAATAAAAATGAAAACATTTTAATGATTCAAATAAAATATAGATTCATTGTGATTTTTACATACCCTGTATATAATTTTTTATTTTTTAATGAAATTAGTGACATTCTTTCTGCTGGTTTTATTCCCAATAACAAGGCAATTAATTCTTCTTTCCAAGCACTTCCTACACATACAACAATTTTCAATACGTAAATATTGAATTTTTATGCATAACATCTTAAAAACGTTCCACCTGTAAGCTGTTTTATAAATCGGCGATGAAGTAATGGCTGCTGTATCCTGAGTCCATGAGGGCACAAATCATAGATAATCTTAGCGGCTTAAGCAAGCATTTTCAGGAGGTCTTTTTTTGGTGGGGGTGTCAATTTGCACATTTCACACCTAAAAAATGTGTCATCTCTTGGATACAATTTCCAGTCTCTGTCCTGAAAGGTATGATAGAAAAAGATAAATGTGGAACCCTCAGGCCTCTGGGAATTTCCCCAAGGATGAACCAGACTTGTGGATTTCCCAAGATTGCTTCCGGATTTCTTGGTTAAATACTTTTAGATTTTCACACGGTGTAGGAGTGCATTTAAGGGGTTTTCTTAAAGTAGGAGAATCGAGAATAGAAGAGAATTAAACTTGTCTGAAGTACAATGCAATGAAATTTGCTCTCTGTATTTAAACCATTGGGAGCAGTGGGCTGCCGTTGTGCGGTGATCGGGGAGCAGTGTGGGGTTAAGGGTCTTGCTCAGGGACCCAGAGTGGCAGTCTGTGGGAGTGGGGGTTTAAGTACAATAACAGGAATATCACATGCCACATGTAGAACCACAGTCAGAGGTATCACACATAGACCCATTCAGGAGGTGAATTGTCACATTTCTTATTTTAAACCATTTCTGAACCAAAGAGAACTTCTGAAAAGGCTGAAAAGATGGAGGAGCGGACTTTATCTCACTGGTCCAATGAATCGAACAAAAATAAAAAGAAATTTTATTTGGTAAAATGTCTTTAAAGGGAACCAATATATATTATAACAACATCTTTTATTTGGAAATTATCTATTTTTTTTATAAAAATATGATTCAGTGAGAATACTGTAAGCTGTTTTATCTTTATAATATTAAATAAAATATTGTCACGCAGATGATGCCATGTTGTTTGTGCCGCAGTGCATCCTGGGTAAATAACACATACTTGTGAAGTAGTTTGGTCGAGGGTCAATAAGCCAAACCAAAAAAAAAACAGCTTCAGCCACCGGTTCCAGTTTCTCTGTTGTCTTTTATTCCTTTTCTCTCTGACAAAATATTTCTCGTCGAGCTTCCAAGAGCTCAGGGCTTATATAATCAAATGGCAACACACCTGCACTTGAGTGGACCAAGCCTCAATTAAACAGGTAAAAAAAACAAACACAGTCTAAACAGAGAAACAAGAATAAACTTAATCTAATTTACAAACTCATCTACATAAAGAAAGAGTCTGCAAAATAAACAGTGTGAAACAAAAAGTTACTTTAAAGATAAAAAAACAAAGCATAACTCAAAAGGAAACCCTCTAAATGGTAGAACCCAGCAAAGTAATGCAGGAAATACTAAAACAATGCTGAGTAAAAAGGAAAACAAAAATCATGAATATACTTTGAAACATAATAAACAATTTCATCCAATAATCCATAGCTTTAACTTAAACATAAGTAGATGGAAACTGCATTATAATGCTAACACAAACAAACCCGGGATAGTAAGTGAAAGTCAAAGTTGCAAACTAATGTTTAAATTTAAGCATTACCAAATCAGAAGCAGGAATAAGAGACAAATGGTAAACACAAACTAAACCACTTTGTCACAATACTACGAAAACAGCAATAAGTAGCATTAAACCGTTTAAATGTGTGCTGTAGCAAGATTTATTACAAAAAACATTGGGTAATGTTAACTTTCGCGTGTTTACTCTGTAGGCTCCAGTCCAGTAGGACATAACCGCGTCATCAGCCATGCATGCACTGTGCAGGTGAACAATACAGCAAACTGTGTATATGTTTAAGCAATTATGAGTGTTTATGTATCATAAATGACTTTTTTTTTATTTAATAGGAACATTACTATTAAATTTAAATTGTTGAACATGTTTAGAGCAACATGTCCAACTAATTATGGATCCAATTAAGGCTCTAAGATGATTTGGGGGCACGAAGAATAGACGAGCTTGCAGGTAAAAACTTACACTTTCTAGATTCATCCAAACCTTCCAAAGGACAGACAGCAACAGCCCCTCAGCTGGGTCCTGTGTGCCAAGAAAAGACTCAGAAATGCACTAAAACACACTCACACATCAGGATAATGCCATGAAAGGCTCTATCAAAGCAACTTGGGGTTCTATTGCACTTTAGCAGAACCACAGGGTGACCTCCTCCAGGCCATGCTGCATCAATGGAGTAAGTCATGCAAAAAGACCCCGACCAAGTATTGAGTGCAAACACTGTGCGGTACATTGATATGTACCTCCTCATTTCTATTACAAGTCCTTCTTTATTGCTCTTACATAATATTCTAATACCTGAAAATGAATTATATGTTTCCTTAAGCCATAAACCAGCATTATTAGAGCTAACAGAAATAAACACTTGAAATATATCTCAGTATGGAATTTATATATAATCCAAAATAGCTTAACTTTGTGAACTCATTAACAATATGAATTAACCTTTCCAAGATATTCTGTTACTGGGATGGAGCTGTATTGATTCAAATGTGTTTTCTCAAGCTTTGCTTAATAGATTACATATTTTACTCTTCAATTTAAGCTAAGCATTAGAGAAAAGGAAAGCTCTGTGAACATATGAATAATGGGAATACCAAAAATCAAGGTATTGGCTTTTATCATTAATAGGAGAGGCCATGATCAAAGGTTTGCGATACTCAAAAGCAGCTAGGTTGCACTCAGAAGGGGGGAAGGGGTCGACCAAGTGCTCTCCAGCCGGGCTGAGTAAATTAGCAGATCAGCTAATCAGAATTCAGCTGGAAGATGTAAGTTAGAGCAGACTAATTGAAGACAGATTTAAGGGGCATCCATCTGGATTTTGCAAACGCCCTCTCCGGCTCTCCTTAGCAATATGCGTGGAATTTTAATAATGTTTTGTATATAACAGCGTGTATACATTGAACGAAGAGGGGACGTGGGTGGGGATGGACTATTTTACTCTAATTGAGGCCCCCGAAAAACCTCACACATACAGGAAAAAATTACTCAAAGGATATCTTGAGCAGACTTTCCATTTTCTTGCCCCCTTTGCCTCCCTTAGGGGGCCACGCTGCAGGGCGGAGCAGGGAGAGCCACACGCTTGTGATACACAGCACATGTGCGATGTTGTCAGCACCTGCTCAATGCGGGTACATGAGCCAATTAAATGTGCATAGGTGGATGTTTGCCTCCACATGATTAGAGTCATAATCCCAGGGTGTGAGGTCCTGCTCACATTACGAATGAAATGTTTACTGTAAAATACAAAACATCTTGTAGACTGAACCGTGCGGTACCCCTAAAAAAAGAAACAAGCACTATAATCCATAAAGTACAGTAGTCAAATCTTAAAAACCTTAGATTCTGCAAAACTGTTATTTTGAGAAAAAAAAATTATTTTGCACACAAGTAATATTGTCCTGCGCTTATTTTGAAAGCTCAGTTTCTAGTATATGTAGCTAAATTACAAATAATGAAAAGCTGAACATTTAAAGGCACTTATAACTATACCACTAACGCCATACTGCACCAAAGAATAGACGCAGAGACCCAGACCAGAGACAATATTGTGTTTCTCATGCAGTGCAAGTATGTTGATGATTCCAGTCCATGTGATCTCATATTTGGAGACAGTTATTTGTAGCCTCGTGAGACCATCCTGATCTCGCGAGCTTTCAAGGTTTCACTCGCTAATCAGTCTGGAGACTCTCCGTTAAAGAAAATTGGAGCCGTTCACCAAACGAACGTCCAATCAGCGTTGGCTTTGAGGCGGGTTGAGGTGTGACGCAACGAGAAGCGC
>NW_015150830.1:40918-43294 GCF_000732505.1 Cyprinodon variegatus
GGCGCTGTTCTGCAGCGCAGCGTACTATAGCCTATTACTTGATGTGTTAACGGGTCGGGTTGCGGGTTAAATATTAACGGGTCGGGTTCGGATTTGAATTGAAAATATCTGCGGGTGACAGGTCGGGTTCGGTAGTCATCCTAACGGGTTCAGGAGGGTGCGGTTGCGTTCCCCATCAGCTGATTAGGAGCTCTCCCTATATTAGCTGTAGAGGAGCTCCACTGGGAGCAGGATTGTTGTCCTTTCTGTGCCACCCTGCCTGTTTCTGACTCTGTGAACCTGTGACCTGAACCTAACCTGCTCTGTCCTTTCTGCCATCCAGGCAGAACCCTGTTCACCCAATAAATATTGGACTTTAATCCTCCCTCTGTGTCCGTGAGTTCTGCATTTGGGCTAGTAAAACCTGCGCACTATGACAGAGCCCTGGCTGAACCCCCGCCATGTTAAGCTAGAATGTAAAAATAGATATGTAATATCTCGGAGTGAATTCCGTTCTGTTATTGTTTCAAGCAAAGAAAATGTTTTTGAAGCTTTAAAAAAATATACAATTTAGATTTGAAAAGTGAAAAAGTTCTTAATCAACAAATGATTTTACTAGTCATTTGGCTTTTTTTTATCAGATTTTTTTTTTGTCTTTTTTCATATTTTATTTTGTCTGATTTTTTTTAGAAATACTTTTTACAAATTTCATTAATTTATAGATCACAATCTCATAATATCAGGCCCAATACCAACATTTGATATCAATGTGCATATTGTTCAATAAAACTTGTTGCTACCATACATGCACACCAAAAGGCATCTTTGCTCCTTTTTTTTTTTGCATTTATATCCATTTTCTTTTTGCAAATTTTTATTAACAAGACCCGTTCTTTGCTGGCAACAATAATATAACAAAATTTACTTCATAAAATATATAATTTGAAAAAAAATCTACGTTAACCACCACTCCAACACAGCATGCTTGTTGTGAAGTAAATAAAAACAAAACAAAACATTTACCTTTGCTATTTACATTGTGATGCAAATAATATTTATTTTATTTTTACAAAAAAAGTAAATGAATAATATTTTGAAGATGTTGCCAAAAAGCCCTGAAGGAGCTTAATAAGTGCCTCCATAAAAAAAAAAAATATTGAATTTATCAATTTTAAAACATATGTAATTGTTATATAAATAATATACATAACATTTTGTTACATATGAACACAATTTGATATTCCATTTAGGACATAAATCTTTATCTAAAATTCAGACAACTTGGAAACAACAATTTTATTTTCTATTTAAACTGTTCTTTAGAAACCTCTAAAATATGTGGGAAGGCTGTTTCTTTATGATACACTACTGTGTCTCAGTTGTACAACAGTAAAGAGGCCTTATAAGACAACTACTACCAGTCAAATAATCTACAACGTACTCTAAATTATTTTCTTCTCCAAAGTTAAAAAGTAGATTAAAGTTTAGTAGAATGGCTGCTAGCCCAAGTAACATCATAGTAGTTCATATATGGAAACAACCAGAGGTGGAAAGTAACGAAATACATTTACTCAAGTTACTGTATTGAGTAGGTTTTTTGTGTATTTTGTATTTTTCAAGTAGTTTTTAAAATCGGTAATTTTAATTTTACTTGATTACGTTTTGAGTGAAGTATTGTATTTCGTTACAATACAAATCCCATCTGTTACTGAGTAAAAAAAAGACGTTGGTAAACCGAAAGGAAGACAAAAAATGGGGCCCCGGAAGCACTACAGTACAGTGAGTGACGTGATCAGCATGTAGATCTAGGCTACCAGGAGCCAAGTTTTTCTGTAGGAGATTGGAAACGAGATGGAGGTGGATCAGGAGAGCGACGACGGTTCAGAGAACGTTTCACTAGAAATGCTAGCTGAAACATCGAGTTCTGCTGCCCAAAACGACGAAAATCTTTGGCCACATTTGAAAGACTGCTTTTCATTTAAATTCAAGAGGGCCAACAGTATCATCATGCAATGCCAGATGTGTCTGCCAAAGGTGACTGAACTGGCAGCATTGCAGCGAACCAACAATTTATGGCACTTTTACCTTCAATTGATTGTTTGATAAAGTTTTATGGGATGGTCTGAACTAAAATTGCACATTATACCTTTCTAAGGGTCTTAAATGTCATGCGTGACATGTGTTATCTTGTCATTACATGTGTATACATTTGTATAGATTTTTCTTTAATTAAAAACGAAATAGTTTTGGATTTATGACTCCTTGTCCTATTTTCACTACATGGGAGAGATCCCCTGCCCCGTTCAACTGTTTTTTTTTTTTTTTTTTTATGTAACTAAGTAACTTTTACTTAAAATACATTTTAAATTAGCTACTTATTACTTTTACTTGAGTAAT
>NW_015150830.1:45892-52306 GCF_000732505.1 Cyprinodon variegatus
CATCTGGCAGAGTCAGGTTATCATATATCTGCAATCTGGAACATTCTCAAATTATAATTGTTATAATCTCAGATTCTCAAATTAAAACTGTTATAATCTCAGATTAGGGCTCTCAACATCCTCAAATAACCAATACAATAATGCAGCAGCGACAACTGAAGAACAATCCAGAAATGTACTCACATCTCCAGTCCCCTCTCTACCGTTGTGTCCTAAAGGACTCCATACTGCTTCTTGTAAGAGTATTACTACAACTTATAAGAACTTAATACTACGAGTAATAGAGTCTCCATAATTTGAGCTCAATCGAGAGATGTTCAGTCCATTTAAAGTAATGGGCAAAACGTTTGGTGGGCTCTTTCTTTTGTCATGTCAAAACAAAAGAAAATTGCAGACAGCTAACATCCAGCAGCACCAACAGCAGGGTATCATTTATGGGAATGTCCCTCTAACACTTTCAAGAACAAAGAAGGTGATTTGTAGTTACAACACAAATGTCTTGAGTCAATGGACCATTTAATACCTTAATCATTAATTGGTTGGGATTAAAAGACTTAAAAAATTGAATTTATATTTCTGTAAACATTGTTAGGAACTTGACTGAAAATATTTGTAAAGGAAAATATACTTAAAATCTTTTTTTTCCGCATATATTAGCAGTTTTCAACACTGGACATCTTCTTACCACTCATTCACACACCTTAGATTTGTGGCATGCACTACTAATAGCTGTCCTGTTGACAGTATATTCCAGATGAGTGGATCTTTAAAGAGCCTTCTGAGTTAGCATAGCCGTCTTGACTGATTTATGATTAGTTTTACTAGTTAGGATTCTCTAACAATTCCCCAAGGCTTTTAGATAGTGGCTGCACTTATACTGTAATTAAAAGGTGTATTCACTCCACAAAACTCCTTGGTTTGCTTGCCGAGTCTGAACAAAAAAACATGACTTTATTAATTTTTCATTTATTTGCATTTACATTTTACTTTATGGAAGTGAACTGTGGAAAAAAGTCAAGCATGTATTGTTATTACCATTATAATAAATGATTAGAGCAAGGCCGAGCACAGACCCCAAAATTTAAGAAAAAACATAATAGAAGTCTAGATTACGGCATTTCTGTTTTGCATGTTCAATGATTATTAAAGCACATTCAAGACAGGTTTCTCACATTTTACTTCTAGCCTGGAAATGTGGTTATTAAATATCGAAAGAGACAATTTTCTTTGAACCTCCTCTTCCCCCGTCTTGCTGGGCTGTACTTCAAATCAAATTCCAGTAGAAATCCACTGCTGCGCTGTCCATTCATCGCCGCCCTTTTCCACCATGCGGAAGCTGTGTAAATATTCTTATTAATTTTAATGGCTCCTAGACTGTGAGCACTTTAAATTGTGTGTTAGGGTCTATTCCCACATGCAGTGTTTGGTCCGCTTTAAGTGGTCAAGATTTTGTTTTCACCCTTGGGCAATGATCTTTCATGCAGGTGTGAATACATAAGCAAACCCTGACCTGAGGTGGTTGTGATCTGTTTTCAAATGGACTATAGACTTCTGATGTCAGGACAGCTGGCCCCTGACAGGAAAACCCCCATAGCCACCTACATTCTAGATAAGGGGAGTAAAGGACTTTTTTGGTTTAAATACACCCTTTTAACTGTCACTACAGAGCCTGGTTGGTTAAGTCAGAAAAGGCATTTGTTTCCTCTAGTTAGTGTTGGGGGCTGGAGTCTGCTTTTTCCCTCTAGGTGGAGCCATTAGGCACCTGCGTGTAATCAGCCTCATGTTCACCTGCATAAGAGGAGCGGTCTGCAGGATCTACAGCGCTTGAGTGTTAATCAAAGCCCACCTTCAAGCTAAAAGATCTCCTGAGATTGTTTTTACCTGAAGCTGTCCTCTATGTGTTTCTTACAGCTTCCTGAAACCTGAGTGAAGTTGCCCCCCCCCACCTTCTTCAAATCAGACAAAATTAGTGTCTACATTTGTGCTGGTTTGTGCAGCAAAAATTTTCGTTTGTGCCGCTATCGTTTTAAAATATATAAAGAAATATTTGTAGAGGTCATCAAAGGTCAACTGGCCCCCCCACCTTCAAATCAGACGGAATGGGTGTCAATTAACTCAGCTCCGTTTGAGCAGCAAAAATTGTCGTTTGTTCTGCTTTGGCTTTGAAGATATTAATGAAAATGTAAAGGTCAAAAGGTCAACCAGCCCCCCCACCTTCTTCAAATTAGACAAAATTAGTGTCAAACGTTTGTGCAGCAAAAAATTTCGTTTGTGCCGCTTTCATTTAAAAGATATAAAGAGATGTTTCTAGAGGTCATCAAAGGTCAACCAGCCCCCCCACTTTCTTCAAATCCAAAGCAGCACAAACGAAAATGTTTGCTGCACAAACCAGCACAAACGTTTGACACTAATTTTGTCTGATTTGAAGAAGGTGGGGGGGCCAACTTCACTCAGGTCTTCCAGAACCGAACCCTAACAAAACCTCCACTGAAGGAACTCCTGGAAAAACCTCCCTATCCGGCAAGGTACCGCTTTACCCCCTCTGCCAATAACCTGGAAAGACCTGCCTGCCCTCCAATGACTCACGCACCTGCGATCACAGAGAAAACCTCCAGCTCCCAACTCCAGTCCTCCCTGGTAAAAGCACCCCGCTTATTCAGTAAACTCCTGTCTCAGTTAGGTTCCCAGCTTGAGTCTAAACCATCCGCTAACCTCTCCCCTTCTCTGCCTTCATTACAAGGACGATCCAGCTCCAGTGGCGCCTCCATAACGATATTAATTCCCTCTCTGTTTTTTTGCTATCAGTTTCAAAGGGAAAATAAAACCTTTTGATCTGAATTCATCCTTCACCTTGTGTGTTCTCTGCATGTGGGTCAAACACCTTGCTTCAACCACAACAGTTGGGTCATTTGAGATTGTTTCCTTGAAACACCAGAAGCTAGCTGCATCCCAGTCCATTTGGAAGTGGACTGAGACCTTTGAAAGTGGTTCTTCGTTGTTAATTCACACCAGCACAAAAGATCCATCCCAAAGAATCAGATAGATTCAGATTTAAGCAGGCCAAAAACAGCAAATGTTAAAACATAGAGGGCTCAGGGCATTTCTGAAGACGGAGAATTTAGATTTTAAACTTTTAGCCCTATAGGGCACTCAGTGAAAAATCAAAATTTCTAGCCAATAGTGCAATTGGAATTTATTACCTTTGTAATGTTAAAACTTTTATGGATATTTTGATGGCAAAAATCAATGTCCATGTAATAACAAGAAATGCCAACTTGCCTGAATATATTAATAAAACTAATAAAAGTGCTTCTATCTGAAATTCATGAAAAACACTCTCTGAAAAGTTTAACAGGTTTATTGAAGAGTAAGGCTCGGTGTGGAGTTGCTCAGAACTCAGCTCGACCAGAACTGGAAGGTGAAGGGAAGACAAGACGATTAGTTCAGGCTCAGTGGGAAATTTCATTCGTGGATATGGAGAAGAGGCTCTGGTGGTTGACTCACGTTTCCAGAGAAGTTGTAGAATCTTTGACTCCAATCTGTGGGCTGTTTTCCAGTGTTATTCTGATTCGGTGGAGGGCGGAACAGGGTTTACCCAGAACTCGGATAGTTGTTGGTGAACGGAGAAACTGACTGCCACAGATTTCCTGCGGTAGTTGAACGGGTCGTAATGGAGATGATTCCCTTGCTCAGAGAGTTAACTTAACGTCCTCTTCAAGGAAGAAGGATCCAAACCTCCTATTTGAATCCCCAGCTCGGTTTGAGGCTCAGAGGATTCCTTCTGGGAGAGAAGGTCCGAAAAGGTCCAGTTTGCAGGAAGACATCCTGCCGAGAGGCAAAGACAAAAACAAAGTTAAAACTCAGGTTGA
Source organism: Cyprinodon variegatus (assembly GCF_000732505.1). NCBI lineage: Eukaryota > Metazoa > Chordata > Actinopteri > Cyprinodontiformes > Cyprinodontidae > Cyprinodon > Cyprinodon variegatus. Next base: position 49,762 of record NW_015150830.1, read on the forward strand.
CAAGAACTCAGTCTTAATCAGCAAATCTCAGCTTGGCTAGAGTACCCAAAACCGGCAAACACTCTGGCGTCGAGGTAGTGGCAATCAGCAGCTTAAGAGCACTCTGCTAACGAGGCAACAATCATCAGGTGTGTGAGGAGGTGGACCAGAACCAGGCGCCTCCTGCTGGTGGAAGGGAGAACAACACAAAAAGACAAACACACAGACTGGAGTTCTGAAAATTTTTTTGGGTACACCATAACCTTAGAGGCTAATGCTGATACTGGCACTTTTATTTTTTTGTTTATAAACCTAAATATAGTTGTTGACTAGGCTTATTAACTTTTTAAGTTTACTTTTAACTGTTCAATGAGCTTTTTACCTTTTTTTTTTCTTGACTTTTTAACTTAATTTATAGTAGGTAATATGTCATTCAAGAGCTCATCAAATTGATCAAATGCCAACATAAGATGTGCAGCCATGTAGCAGGATCTTTGCTGAATAACTGGATATAGATCTTGTGCTTCTAGACCTCACTGAGCGATGGGGAGGACTCCATTTGTGAGTGATCAGAAACAGTAACTTTCCCCATAAAGGGTTAAAGAACTTTAAACTGTGGATCGTTTTCCTTCTACTTCAGTTATGTGTAAGATTTTTTTGTTCTATAACCTAGATTAAAAATAAATATGTTTCTGTAACCTGCCAAAAAAAATAAAAAAATGATTTCAGGGACAAAAATACTTTTTTAAGACAAAAAAAAACATGTGAGAATACTTTAAAGAATGTGTTATCATTGTAAGAATCACAGCACTGTGGAACATCCCTAACATCCAGGTTGAGGTTCTTTCAACACAGCATGGTACTGTTGTTTTTAACATTCATTTCTTGTGTCCCCACCCTCCTACACATTCTGCCCTGATGTAAACACACCAAGGTGAAGTTGGACACTGACATATATTAACTTTGACCCTGACCAAACATTTACATATACAAAAAACCAACCACCTCTGCTGATGCCTCCATAAACATGACACATGTGATATGGCTGTCAGACTCAGGCGAATTCTCTGTGGCCATGTGACACTTTGACGGAGAATGTTGATGAGAAATTTTCTATGTGCAAGGTGGAAGCGTAGGAGGTGTCTGGCTTTTCAGGGATCTTTGATTTGCGTTAACGTGTGAGTGCCTTCGTGCTGCTCTACTTTGACGTGCTAGTTTTGCTCCATCTCTAAGGTCAGTTGGGGTTTAATTGTCCACCTTACATATTCATGGGGGCATTGAGTAGATAAATGAAGGTATAAGCACACTGTAAAATTTTCAATAGGTCAGATGTCGCTGACTACACTGGATACAATTTACTGTAAGATCTGACATTCGCTGCGGTGCCAATTAATATGTTAAGAGCATGAAAAAGAACCCAAATGACATTTACTATTTCTGCATCATGAAGCAATCCACAAACGAGACGGATAACTTTAAGACTAGAGGTGACATGCAGTAAAATGTGTGCTTTATAAACCTATAACTCCAACATAGATTCTCACCTTTTCTCACCTCAGTCATTAGATGTACCTGATCCATGTGGTAACCTGAGCTCAGTAGCAAAATCTGTTTAAAGCTGCTCAGTCTGTGGCTCAGGACAAAATAAACAAATCATGGTTGCTGGTTGGGTCATTAGCAGGGGTGATATCTTCATTTGGAACATACAACCCATCAGAGCTAGCCTTAGCATTCCATTTGATTGTAATATTTTAAATTCGGATTGAAGAGTTTGTGTGGCAGAATACCTGACCTTGGCTAGCATATCGACGGCCAGTAGGCTGAGGTCATTTTTGATATGCCAGATGCTGTAAGGGCCCAAAACGAAATAAAAAATAAGATGAATGTGTTCCCTATTCATTTGTTGTTCTTTTTTTTATATGAAAATTTTGGATGGCAAACAAGGATAACTGTTCTCCATTTCTGTATTTCATATAAACAGTCTTGTTAATTGTTGGTTTTAAGTAGTGTTGCACCGATACCAGTATCGGGCGGGGCCCCGATCCAGCACTAAAATGGTTGTATCAGTATCGGCGAGTTCCAACAAATAGGGCACCGATACCATTTTGAGAGCCAAAAGTTTCTTCAACTATTGTCACCCATTCCAGGTAGGCAATAAAAAGTTCTACTGGATTCACTTTGTGTTAGTCTTTTTTCCTGCTTCACAAAGGTAGGAAGCAGCTTGACATGAAGCCATGATTGCAATTAGGAAAATTGGAAAAAAAATCAAACACTGATTTAGATCTAACAGGAAATTATGTCATAAAAATTTTTCTAGGTTTAATTTATTAACAGTTTATGCTGGGGTTTATTTGATGTGCTGCATACATTTTCTTGTGTGGCGAGAGTGCGTGAGCAGTGCGCAACTGAGCAGCTGAAAGGGAACATTGAAGCTCAGCTTTGTTCAGTTTCTTTTAGGAAGATGTTGAGCTTTGGAACTCATGGAACTTCAACCTACCATTACTATGTTGTATTGGTTTTGGTATCCAAAAAGAAAAAAATATATATACATATATATATATATATA
>NW_015150830.1:52343-68065 GCF_000732505.1 Cyprinodon variegatus
ATATATATAGATATATAGATATATATATAATGTCAAAAATAGTCAAAATGTATTAAATTATACACAATGATTTTTTGATTCAGTAAATTGTTTACACTATTCTGCACAACTCTGAGTGTCTACGGATGTGTTATTTTTCGAAAATGATCCTGTTCAATAGTTTTAGCTGTAAGGTTTAAAGACCCTTCAGCATATTATAGATCATAGATCATGTATCATTATTTTACCTCATACAAGTGCTATGTTAGTTAAAACAAAATAAATTAGAAAACATACTATTGCTCAAGTGGCACAGTAAAAATTTTTTTCACCTGGACTTTAATTTGCATTTAGCTATCAAACAAAAAGTCTAAATTAATTAAGAATCAACAATAAATACTGTTAAATGCAACATAATGAAAAAACTGAGTTTTCCATAAAGAGAATTAGCACAAAATAAAACATTTCAGGTGCCAGAAAAAGCAAAATGGTCGCTCTTAAGCTCAAGCATAGGAGGCTATACCTCATCGGCGCTATAACTACAGCTTAGTCTAGTTCGAGCTGCTTGGATTGATAAAGACTCCTGGATAAGTTTTGAAAGTTTCGAAAAAAAGAAAAACTAAGCAATCTGCTTTGTCATTGACTAACATGTTTTATTTATCAATGTTTCCATAGTTATATCACAAAATAAAAGTATATAAAGCAAAATCAGTTACCGTAGTACGGTATGTCTATCTCCATAGATCTATAGCATATCTAGGTCTGCCTATTCTGCCTGTAGTCACGATTTGGCTATGTGCACAATAAAAGTTAATATAGAAAAAAAGAGAAACTCAACTTAATGCTCTTAAAAACTTGTCACATACCTGGTATTGTTAAGTATAATAATATATATCTGAATGAAACATAATTCAACCCCATTTCATTACATAGAAGCCAAAGGAATCAAATAAGTAAATGCTTATTACATTCCTAATACTAAGAGCTTGTCTGGTTGGCTGTGTGTTTCCTGGACGAGGCCGCCTTTGGAGTAAGTTAACAGTTGCCTTTTATATCTCTGCTTATTTTCTGTATGTCTGCTTCTGTCTCTTTGAACCCCAGTCGGCCTCAGCAGATGGCCGCTCACTCTAAGCTTGTGTTAGATTCAAAAATGTAGGTTCGTAAAAGAGGAACTAAGTCCACACAGAAGAGTGATTTTTAGTAGCTTCTGCAGAAGGAGAGAGCTACACCCAACTCTCCATCGGAGTTCCTCTGCAGAGCCTTTTTATTAGAGTGTTCTTCTGAGTGTTCTTCTGATAAGGAAGTTGATCGAGTCACAGAACAGAGTGGTCTCCTGATAACTGTGATTTAGCCTTGCACAAACATCAGTAATTTTCCACCACCGTTGCATGTCAGTTTGCAGTAAACAAGTGAAGCATCTCATTTCCTAAATGTTCTATATGCACACACATTACCTTTATAATCATCATTTAATAAACCTTACAGCTTGTTTCTGCTAGAGGTTTGCTCCTGATAAAACTGACTTTTTCCTCTCCACTGTCACTACATGTATGCGTGGTGTGAGTGATTGCTGAAGAGTCAACATCTAAATGCAAGCAAAAATTGAAAACACAAGCTTATTCGAGATATATATATATATATTTTTTGCAAGCAATGACTTAATGCAATCAGCTGGTTTCCCTTGATAGAAACTTTTAACCAAACTTGCTGTATTGTCTCTGTAAAGTGCCCTGAGATAAGAGAGAGGTGTTTGATTCTAGGTGTTTGCTCGCATTTTGTCATCAGAAAGAGATAGATACAATTACCTAATATTTTCATAATATTTTATATCATGGAGTTGGTTTATACATATGAAACACCTGGTGAAGCATGCATGGGAAGACAAACAAGGGCTGAAAATTGTGTACCATTTTATAAAATGCCTTAATCCTGCTTTACTGTAATTATCTCAGTGGACATTTTTTTTTTCTTCTAGAATAAGTTACCTTGGAAACACAATCAAACAGGAATTTAACCCAACAAACCTCACTTTCCTCTCCTGCCAAGGTTAGCAGCCCCTCACACACACTGCTTCCATCCTTAATGACTTATTTGATGATAATTAACCCTGAATCCTACAGAGACAGGCCGGTGTGAGATTGATGGCCCTGCCGAACTGCAACACCTGTTCTGCTACAGGGCTCATGGTTACCAAACCATGGCCAAATATGACTGCCCCGAAGCCCTGCCTGCTAACGTCAAAGACAAACACGGGCCTTCCCTAGTGACCTGGGTGTTCTGTAGCACAACACTGAGACCATCACCTCTGATTACACTCATTATTTCACCGGTGGCTCTAAGGGGCAGCATGGGCTTCGTTTTGTTCCAGTTAGCTATTCTGTCCCTTTAGATATTCGGCGTCAAACTTAGACTCCCCAATGTTCTTATTTAATATTTGGGGATGCAAGTGCTTATTGTTACTGGAGTTTTTGTTAAGAGAACAAACTAATATTTTTGATAAAATGGTTCTATATGTTTCCAAAACAAGACCTTGCAGACTGTAGTTTCAATTTCAAAGTTAATTGTCTTTCTCTTCTTTTCATCTTGAATGTCGATGCAATAAACTGGTTTTCCTTAAATAGAAAACTTTGAATCTATTTGACTGTATGATCTGGTGAACTGTAAAGTGCCTTGAGATGACATGAGTTGTGAATTGGTGCTATATAAATCAATTGAATTGAATCTTATAGCAAAAATGGGAGATTTTAATAACCAGGTCCTTCTTGCTGCGAGGCAACATTGGAGCCTGTTCCTAAATAAACATTGAAATGTCTATTCATTTATATCCTGTCTATTCATTTATATAATTCATGTGAATCTTATTGGCCTCTAGATGTGTTGAATACAGTCAATTTGGCATATTTGTATAGGAACATTTATCTTTAAAAGCTCTCACAGCTGATATGCAAATCAAAGAAGAAACCAAGAAAGTCAAAGGTCACTCTCTGTAAACTTCAAGGACCAAATAGTGATGAGATACAAATCTGGGAAAGATGTAAAAGAATTTTGGGAGCTCTAAATGTGCCAAAATGCTCTTTTGTCTCAATTAGTGGTGGGGTGTTATCATACTGATTATCGTTATCTAGATCAATTTCTTGTCATGATTAAATTATTATTTGTGGTCTAAATTATAAATTAAGATTAATGATGTTTAATAACTCATGGCTCATTTCCAGCATTTTTATTTTTATTTCACTGCTTTATTCATTTTCTTCAATACAGTATGGACAATATAACTCCAATTTACTGCATGTCATCTTAGGGCATTTTGCAAAGGCAATTCAGATGAGTCGTACAGTCAGATTGGTTAAAAGTGTTTTATCAAAGAGGAGCGAGCTGATTGAATCATAGCAATGACTTTACAGGGTTTGTTCCTCCTGGATTAAAATGTGGCAACAGTAGATATTTGCTTGCATTATTCTTGCACGCAGCAACATGGAAAAACTACCTTTTAATTGGAAAAACCTCCAGTAGAAACAGAATCAGTGTCAGCTTCTGCTGAGGCTGAATCTGGTTCAATGGAATAGAAGTGTTGGGATCTGGAGCCTTGTCCACTTTCTCCACCAGAGGGCACCTGGGATCTTCCTCCTGAGGGCATGAGCTTACTTCTACACACCTGTTTCCTGTCTGCTCATCTGAAGACCTATTTAAGGAGGAGGAGGCTGACACTTCCCTGCCAGAGTGTTTGCCAGTATTGGTATAGCAAATCCTGAGCCAGCTTCTATGATCTGAAACCCTGATTTTTTGTGAACCAACCTGATCCTGTATTTCTCTGCCTCGCAGATCCCGATTTCTCTGGAAACCTGTAATCCTGGAGAATGTAATCTCTGTCTGGAATCTGCCTGCCTGCACTCCGTCTCAGTCTCTGCCTCAGCCCTCTGCCTGCCGACTATCCTCTGGACTTACAAGGTTACCCCCCTGCTGATCAGAATCCTCTCTGAGCAGGTATTTATCCCCGTCATCTGTAAACTGCAAGTTTCCTGGATAAACTCTAACTTCTCTGTCCTCCTCAGTGGCTTCCCTCCCGTGACCAGTCTGAAGAACCAAGAACCAGAGCATTCATTTACTTGTGAACACTGTTTAATAAATCATTTAACTTTTTCCCTGTTTCAAAGAGTGATTTCTGCATGTGAGTTAGACGCCTAGAACCCAACATGACAAGAAGCAGACATACAGGAAGAAGCAGATCTAGTAAAGGCAACTGTTATCTGGCTCCACAGCTGGCCAGGAAAGACACAGTCAACCAGACAATCCTATATACAGTATCATTAGTAATATGGATGTAATATGATTAGGACATTTTACCACATTTTTATTGTACTTTCTGACAGTAAAGAATGTGTTGTGTGTCTTGGTTCTGTTAAGTTTTCTTTTGATTATTCACTTTCACTTTGATTCATGTTTTCCTTGTTTTCTAGTTTTATTGGTTTAATTAAAATTGTTGTGTTTTCTGGATATATTTGAGTTCTTAGTTTTTTCTTAATTGTCCTCTTTTGTCGGTCTCTTTCCCTAGCTTTTCTAGAATCCTCTCTTCACACCAGCTCCCAATCAGCTCATTAGTCCTGTCTTTGTTCAGTCTCCCATATATACTCTCCCTGGGCAGTTCCTCAGTGCTGGTTTCTTGTCTTTTCCTGGCTCCTCACGTGAGCATTTTTCCCATGAAGTTGTCTGGTTTTTGGTTCCATGTATTTGGTATTTAACTCTTTGGTTTTTGGACTTTTGCCTCAGTTATTCAATTAAATTTTAATTTAACAAATGCATGGACTAAATTCAAAGAGTATGATTAAATACAACTACTGTGCACAGTTTGTTGATATAAATCTCAGTTTTTTATACAACTGCTGTCCTAAAGAAGCCTGTTTTAGATTTTTATATTTTACTGTTTTTTGTAATTGTGGTATATTTGATATGTGATGCAGTCACAGCCATACAGTTACTTGCAGCAGACTGAAACTGCAACAAGGGATGTTTTTTTTATCATGTCAGAAAAAAAAAAAACAGGCACTCATGACAAACAATATCCCTACTGTAGAGCTCGGTGGTGGAAGTATTATGCAATGGTGATTATTTTCGCAGCGGATACTGGGCGACTAGTCAGTATAAAGGTTAACATAGGCACATCTTGAAAGATTTTTCAGGAAAACCGTCTGCTGAGTGTTCTGACAGCAAAATCATTTTCCAACACATCAATGAGCAGAAACCAATAAAACCAAAGTGTGGGTTCAGGAACGTGCTTGATGAAACTGTGGCCCAAAACCATCTCCTCTTGAACATTTCTGGAAAAATAAACTAAAAATTATTGTCTAAAAGCTGATAGAGCCTGAGAGGATCTGCAAACGGGAGGAAAAAAACTCTTGAACAGGACAGCAAAGCTTGGAAAAATACACCTTGAAAAAGCACCAAAAGATTTTGACACTAGGAGTAAATATTATGAAATTCTGGCTAAATCTCTAATAAAAGCATACCTTCTTCTGTTTGATAAGTCATTATGTGATAAAATATGAAGATGGCAATATGCTTCTAATACATATATCCTAATGTTTGTTCATTTATTTGTTTGTTTCCATGTTTTTTTTCTTTCTTAAAAGCTCCTATAAAAGCAAATCTTTAGCATGCTGCATGTCTTTTAAGGGCTTGTAACATTTCTTACCATGAACAGATGTCAGTGTGCTATTGCTGTCTTTTTCTTTTTTTGTACTTTAAAACTATTTTCCTGTGGGTGGAAGCCCTGGTCTTCCTATCAACATGGTGGGGTAAAGCCTTGGCCTCTGTCATGCCTGCTTCAGAGGGGCTCCAGGGTAGGGGGGGAATAATCAGATGCAGAAAAGTGTTTAATATTTCATAAACAGGGGAACCACCAAATGCACACAACTAACAATGTACCCCAAAGCAGATGTAGAGCGTTTTTAATTTATGGAGAACCAAGCTAAATGGGCAGATGGAGCAAGAGGAGGTGGAGGCATGCTAAGGGACTTTTCTCTCTTCTCACCTCACAAACAAGAAAAGCCTATAAGTGTGTGCCATACAGCTTGCACAAATACACTTCCACTTACCACTCAAAACACGACTGCACGCACAAATAGCGACCATCGCCAACCCCCCAACTTTTTTACTAGAGTATGTCCCAAGGCCTTCATACTTTCCCCAACAAACACACAAAGTTTCCAGTACAGTCCTTCTACTTTCTGTAACCTACAACAAAACGTCAGCTGATGCATCCTTCTTCTAAACACCAGTAAAAAAATAATTTCACCATCATCAGGCCTTCCCGAACATGCACACACACAGACAAACTCCTTGGGATTTCACTGGACCTGCCTGAAACGAGTCAGTAATGAACTGCCTGGTGGGCTCTGCAGTCTAGTAGACAGACTTCATTCTGCCTGGCCATATGTAGGTATGAATATGCATGGGAATCTGTCCTACAGACAAGAAGCAGCACATATATCCAATATATGATGCCAAAGGTCATGAGTGTGGGGAGAGCAAGTGGCCCTCTGTTGGACATGAAGCATATATTCAGAAGACGTGAGCTGACTGTTGAATCATGTCTGAATGCAGCTCTTGGTTCACTTTAGGATAACAGTGATTGACAGAAACGACCACCTGCTCTGATCTTTTCACTATACAAGTGTTTTTCAGCATATTAGAACAGCCACTAAAAGAACATGCATTTTAGCTATTTCATAACAAAGGTGATCCTCTTTCTTAGACAACTTACATATATTATATGACCAATTAATCGCCTAGAGAAGGATGATAAAAACTGCAAAATGGAAATTCTAGTAAAAAACCCACAATGTGCATTTGTATTTCGACATCTTCCTTTGATACCCCTTAGTCATAGTGCAACTTATTGACGTGACATCACCTGTAATTTCCCTCTGCCCACAGAGAAACGTAAGCCAGTGTAAAGAAAGCTCTGAGAAATAGAGGATAGAATTACTGATGACATAGTGAAGCTAAATGTTTACCTGCGGTATTTAATGAGGCACTCTGCCTGATTGGTAAACCTTGAAGCACAGACAACAAGCATTTCTTTTTTTTTCACATCAAGTCAGTGAGGTTATTTTCAGACGGCAAGGGAAAAATTCACATTATGGTGTAAAAATGTTATGGTGGCTGTCAGGGAAGAAGTTGCGTCCGATGCTGTTTGCAGGGTAATTGCATATAATACATAAACATAAAGGGGAATATTTAAGCATGTTTTTATTATTGAATTCAATTCAGTTTCAGTTCAGCCTCTTTACAGTATATAGCACCAACTTAAAACACATAATCTAAAGACACTTTACAGAAAAAATTTGTCTGCTCATACTGTAATCAGATTGGTTTAAAATTTTCTATCAAAGGAAATCCAGCTGTTTGCATTAAAGTATTGACTCCAGGATTCACCCCTCCTAGATGAACCTATTGCCACTGTACATATTCATGTTATTGCCTCTACAACAGTCCTTCAAAAATCGCATGCATGTAGTGACAGTGGAAAGGAAAAATTCAATTTTAACAGAAGGAAACCTCTAACAAAACCAGGCTTTTTAAATGCTACAATTCCCCCTTGTTTCCAGAGATGGGAAGTAACGAAGTACAAATACTTCGTTACTGTACTCAAGTAGATTTTTCTGATATTTTTACTTTACTTTACTACTTATTTTTATGGCGACTTTTTACTTCTACTCCTTACATTTTTACACAAATATCTGTACTTTCTACTCCTTACATTTTAAAAAATTGTCTCGTTACTTTAGTTTTGAATCATTTCAATGGAGTTACCGTTATTATTTTTCACGTCATCAATACCAAATTCAATCTAATTGGATGGGAATCTACGTTGCATTTGACGCACCACTACAAGATGAATCAACAGATTCGGCGGTATTCATTGGCGGCAAATCATTGCAGCTTGGTGGCGGTGGCGTTAGCATAGTAGCATGGACGACGAGATGATTGAAAATGAACACAACGGAGATCTAGTCCTATTGGCAGACATCCATTTAAAATGTAGGCAACGGCATGAAAAAAGTGGTTTCTACTTTTACTTTTATACTTTAAGTAAATTTACAAGCCTGTACTTTGTTACTTTTACTTGAGTAAAAGTAACAAAGTCCACTTTTACCAGAGTATCTTTTAACACAAGAATCTGTACTTTTACTCAAGAACGGAAAGTGAGTACTTTTGCCATCTCTGCTTGTTTCCTTGTTGTTTGATAGTCAGGCTAGCATAGTTAAGTAATTAATCACTAGAACCCTTTCCTGTCAGTTACGTGACGTAACATTGTCTCAAGAATTTCAGAAGTTTGATCCAGGCCATCCAAACTTCTTTTTTGGAGAATCATTCTGTTGAGTTGCGTAGCCTTGGTAAGTGCACCAGCACTGCTTTGTCACGTTGCACTGCCAGCACGATGAAATAAAAATTACAAAAATTACAGAGGGCAGCATAGGCGGCGGAGTACAGTGGAAGGACAATGACATTTGGAATCAAGAAGTATTTGGTAAATACAAAGACACTTGATGGGTCATACCGTAACACATCAGTTGACTACGTCTCTTATTTTCTCCTCAGATATGACGCTGCCACTGCTCCACAGAAAGCCATAATAATAGTTTAACTCTCTTCCACCTCTGCCTCCTTTTCCACTTTGTCAGCTATATCATCCGGCTACTTCCACTGCTTAGCAACTTTAAAAAGGAATAATAGGGGACCGGCCAAGGGCCCATCAAGGAAAGTGGGGAAATGTTGAATGGCTACTACTGTATATCCTAAACTTGTCTTGTTAAAGTAGAATTTAACTTGATTTCACTCATCTTACCTTCTATCTCTTGACCTACCTTTCTGGTAAAAGAAAATTAAATCAGCAAAATAAAAAGACACTTTCCCGGATCAATTCCAACAAGCACAACAATCTCAGGCTTGTTAACTATTTATTTGCGTTGACATTAGCTAGCATTAAGCTTCACCAAAACACATGTGTCCCTGGGCATGGCCCAGACGGTCTCGCAGTCCTGCAGTCTCTGCTGTAAATTCCCCACTTAAAATTTCATGATCTCCGCTCGGCAGGATACCACTTCCATCATGAAAGAGTTCTCAAACCTAATAACCGTTACTTCTCTGGCAGAGCCATCAAAAACCTATTTGTTTCAACAAAGGAGCTCTCCCCCATGCAACGCTGCCGGGTAATAATGCCAGATAGGTTTTAAGGGCAATGAATTGTGGAATTACCATTTTCTCCTTCCTCTTTATTTCTCTCTTTTTTTACTCTCTCATTCTCTTGCTCGAGATCATTATATTAAACACTTAATTATTCATCGGTAATGCCTGTCATAGTGAAATATTGTCCTATGCCAATCTGAATGCATCATACTGCCCGGGCCTGCCTCTCTTCCGGAGGTTAATGGCACCGCATTCACTTGCATTAGCTTGGCTAAATGCAGTGTTCCTCATAAGTCAAAGTTCCCTAAGTGAGTGGAGGAGTCATCACCTCAAGCGCTCCCTTTCTTTCTCCTTCAGCATGTGGGTCAGTGAGATCATCGTTACAGCAACTGGGTTAGCAGAGACATACACACACACTATAGTCAAGAATGGATCTTTATTGTTTTCTCTGAAGGATGGTTAGGGCTTGATAGAGGGGTTTGCATCATGACGGTGCTTGCCTTCTGGGCTTTTAAAGGTGAGGGGTGAATGGATCCACTATTCATGCAGAGCAATTGTGGACCGAACATCCATCGAAGTCCCCTTTAGGGTTCAGAGTGTTATGACTGAATTATGAGACCGACATCCGTCATTTCATACCACATCTTCAATTTGGACGGACATAAACAGTATTAAATAGATTAGAGGAGATAGTGGTGACACGGCTCATTCAGGTTCTTCCTCCATGTGCTAATACACTCCGACGTGCAATATTTCTTGAGCAAATATGCAGCGCTAACAAAAAGTGATAGTTTTGTGCACTTAAGCAGATTGCATCTTGATTATCTGCCTGATATTACTGAAGTGAATTTAATTTTTATCGCTGGTTGACTGGAAACCCCTGCTAATAAGGAATCCTTTCAAAGTAAAAATTGAAAAATAAATAAATAAGACCATTAGCTGTGTGCCAATAAAAAGAAATGCTGACATACAAAGAAATTTCCCATTGCAGCATTTTGCTGGTGGTGATAATATTACTTTTAACATCTATTTGTTTTGTTGGGAAGGAAATGAGTCTGATTTAACCTGCGGTGGATGACATAGAGGATAGACAGACATAAAAAAGGATACAAGTGATTAATGCTTAACTTAAAAGCAAATATAATTCATTATTTTACTGCCTTCTTGTTAAACATGCATGACTTCATGTCAGCACATTATTCAAAGCACCAGCACAGAGATATATAAAAAAAAAGCTCCACCCTTGCCTCAATGCTTACCTCACCACCTGGGCATCAGGCAAAGATTGCAAGGAGAGAACAAATTATTGGAAAAGGTTGAGGTCTTTCTCAGCAGATTGTGTCTCCCCTTAGAGAACTATAAAGAACACAATGTGCTTACATTTGGGATTTAATCTGAGTCTGCAGAAAATGTATGTCAGTTGTTCACACTAAATCTTAATGCGTGTATATTTTTCCAATGCAAAGAGGTTTGATCTTTCAGAACCATAATGACATATTATCCCATCCTAACTGAAGTTTCTTGTCATCTTATGCAATGCGTGAGTTCTGTTCAGAAAATAAGGTCTTCTTATACTTAGACTTAGACTCAACTTTATTTATCCCTTGGGATTACTCCTTCAGGCATATTCTGGTCCCAGTAGCTTATGTATAGTACAAAGAGTTAAACCAAGATTCCAATAAAGATTAAAAAAAAAAATGACAGACAATATAAAAAGAGTGTATATAGTACCAAAAAAGCATAAAAGAAAAAAGTTATGTCCTGGAATATGTTTTCCTTAGATATAAAATATCTGCACAGTAGAGAACTAAGGCAAGACTACAAAGTAGTTGACTTGAGTTATTGCGCTTCCACTACAGAAATGTACACACCTGTAAATTTGTGCCACTTTGCTCTTATTAAAATATTATTATTGAGCTCTTTTAAATATTAAGGAGGAATGCCAGGTAAGTGCAAGATAAGAAGAGGTGGGGTGAGACAGCAACTTCAGTCTAAGGAGCAACAGTAAAAGTGGCAAGAAAACATGTTTTAATCCTTTATTTATTATTTTTTTGCAAAGTGAGGAAAAAACTGTTGCATCAAACCAACTGAGCCTAAAGTTTTGAGGGACCGTTTAGTCGGAGCCACTGCTGTTACTGGAAGTCACGGTTTTTCCCACAGCCAACCTGGGCAACTGGACTGCAGGATTCCATGATGGTTCTGCTGAAGAGCAAACAAAGGCTACATTCCTCACATTGCAAACAAATGTGGCACAAATATGATTTTTTCTTTTGCCATAAAGTGACTCAGGTGAGATTCTTTCCTGACTGCATGAACAGGCCAAGTCGCATAGAATCTGACTGTTTCAAATCCAATTTGAGCCACATTTGTATGTGGTTTTAAATCAAATACAGTTCGGATCGTTTGGAATCTGACTGCAGTGTGAACAGCCAAATGACCCGAATTGGAGTCAGTGTGATAATGTAGTCATTTTGTTCTGACAGGGCGGGGACAAAAACAATTACAGCAAACATGGAGGACAGCATAGACAGAGTAGCACAAAGGAGGGACAATGACGTTTGGAATTAAGAAGATTTGGACGGATAAAATTATCCCAAAGAACCTTTATGGGTCATACCGTAACAGGTCACTTGACTACGTCGCTGTGTTTCTCCTCAGATATGATTCTGTCACTGTTCCACTGAAAGCCATAATAGTAGTTTAGCTCTCTTTCACCTCTGTTTCCTTTTCCGCATTGTCAGCTGTGTCATCCAGCTACTTCCACCGCTTAGCAGCTTTATATAACTATCCATAGAAACTGACTCCTGATGCAACTTGTAATTGTTTTTCTGCACATGCGAGTCACTTAAGGGCCACAATTTAAGACAGACGTGAAAAGTGACATAAAAAATTGTGATCTAACAAAAAAATCGTAATTTAGCGTTAAGACCTGCAATGTGAACATATGCATAGAAACCCCGATCATACAGTAATACTGTTAGAAATATTTGATTTATACTCTGTTAGTGTTTCATGGGTTGTGTACTAATGAACTATTATGATGTATAATGTGTGATTCATCGTTTATTAACTCTTGCTAAAGATCGTTCCACATAAAGGTCATGTAACGGACGGGTTGTGAAAGAGGCCTGAACATCCTCTATCACATGTTTATTCTAAACATGTGTTCTTGGAACAATTCAATTGTAAAACAACCACATGCTTTGTTTTAACATATGTGCTGAGGTGTAAAGTAAGATCATTTTGTTTCCCCTCCCCTTAGTTAAACCTCAGCTTGTGTAATTAGGGACATCCCCTTTCTTCAATAAATAGCGAAGAGATAGCTGAAGACTGCAGAGTGGGTTGGAGATTTGTAAAACTCCTCCTTTGTAAAAGTCTCTTCTTACTCTCCTCGCGAGTAAAACTAAATTAATTGTCTCTGTGCCTTCTTTCTTTCCCTGTTTGTATGTATGATGTTTTAGGTGCTTAGACCTGAAAAATACATAAAAGTTAGTCTTTATTGAGGGTTCTGGTACTCAAGTCGACAATTTAAAGGTGGCTCTAAAACTGAAATACCTATTCTTTGTTGTCCTTGGTTACCTTTTATGTTAACAGCTGTGTTTTCATCCAAAGACCATGCTAATATGTCAGCAAAATTTTATATGTCATTAAATGGGGAATGGTGAATTATTGTTGCTTTCTTTCACTGGAGCAAGTTAACCAGGTGATGCAAAACATAATATCATCATATATTCTCTCGGCTGCAATAAACAGGGAATCAGAGACGGAAAGCTAGCAGGGACCAACGATCAGTGATGCACTGAGGTTTTAATGAATGTGTTGCAATCAGAAAGTAATGCTTAATTTATCAAGTCAGCTAATATCAGTGATGTTTCATGCCATCCAGAGACGCCAAGAGAGAATTAGGATTCTAATTGGACTCTGGCAGCTAAACATTTGATCAATCATATGCAGTAAATATGGCTACGTCAGAATCTATTCAACAAATGTCTTTCTATCTCCTCTAATACCTATTTACATTGTCAAAAAACACCTCAAGTTACAGTAAGTGGAAACCTTTATCGAAATTTAGTGAGCTGTTTTGATTTCGCTGTACAATTCCATCAAGCTCTGCTAATACAACAATTCAAAATATGCATAGCAAATGTTCATGAAAAGACATACATGTACAATAAAACACAGTTTTCTTAAACTTTAATCAACTTCAGATGAAAGTTGGATTTTCTTCATTTTGTATTATATTCTGTGTTTAATTTGTGAGGTCAGTTGCCTAAAGTTTTAAAAGACTCTTTGGGCAACAATATTTAAATTCTAGTACCAGCTAACATTTTAACCTTTAAATTTTAGAGGTGTCAATGTGGGGGTGGAGGTTGGTCGAGAAACCAAATGCAGAGATGAGGGAGGCAGAGATGAGTTTTTGCAGGTTTAATGTAATCACAAAGGCAACAGAAACAAAATCGAAGAACAAAAATAGAGGAAACAAAGAAACAGGAGACATCAGAGGAAAGCACACATGAGGAGTCATGTAACAAGAAACCAGCAATGAGGAACTACAGAGGAGGTGTATATATGGGGGACAGAACAAAGATTGGGCTAATGAGCTGATATGGAGCAGGTGTAGATATAAATAACTAGAAGGGAGCCAGAGGAAAGGAGACAGGCAGAAGGGGGAAATAGAGAGTAACTTAAAACAATGCAACACAGCTAAAATATAAGAAAAAAAGAAAAATAAACCAAAGATCAATGAAACAGAATGATATAGATGACTGAAAACTCAAAACTGAAATACCAAAAGCAGAGATCCAACTAAAAAAAAAACAAAACAAATATCACTCATTTTTTTTCTTGAGCTGTTTCTTATGTTCCATATATTCTTGTATCAGTGCGTGTTTGCTGATGTCCTGCAGCTCCGGATGACATGAAAGACTTCTGCTTATTTTCTCTTTTCAAGAAAAAAAAAAAATCATGCAAAGCTGTTTTTTTTCACTCTGCTCATTTATATAAACACTTACCTGTCAACACAGTGTTTTTTTCCCCTTTCAAGGTAATAATACCTTTCCATTATACCTCCTTGTTATGCATAGAAATATTAAACCATAGATCAATGTTTAGTACCACATAATGGACTGAATCTGCATGCTGATGTTTTCATTTCAGTTGCCCTTTGGCTATAATGAAATGATTTAACGCAGCAAGTTATAAAGCAAAAAATATTCCTTTCCATTTTGATAAAATGATTAAAGTCTGTGCTGTTTTTAGTTTGCATGATAGAAAATAAGTACTGTACATTCACTTGTGTCAGATGCTGTTTTTAAATTGTTTTTATTTCGCAACTCTTAAAACCAGCAAACTTAGACAACACATTCAGTCCAAAGCTTAAATCAATATTCTACTGGCAGACATGAAATTCTGCAATCCATTTGTTTTTAATTTAACACTTCATTCAAAATATTGGAAGGTGCTCTTTCAACAGGTTTATATTTCCTGCTTGATTATGGTTGGAGAACTGCGTAGGTGTATTTACTCCACCTCCGAACTGAACCAATTCCAGAAAAATTGCATACTTGTTGGATGATCTGAAAAAAACAAACAAACATAGGGGGAAGTCTGCCATGCTCCTTGATTAACAGAATCTGCTACAAATAACCAGATAATTATGAGTTCTTATGGGTTGTATCATTATATCAACATGATGATGCAGTGTTGGCAATTTAGCTTTGTGGAAAATAATTAGCCTTTACACAATTATGAGCTCATGCAATTATCAGGTTATTTGCAGAAGGTTCTGTTAATTAAAGCTGATATTTAATTGAATTGGAAGTTGTAATATTTAATGCATTGTTGATGATTAAGTAAAATTTCATTTCTCTAAAATTAATTTACTTAAACAACTATATATTTTTTATTTTTTGTTGTTGGTTCATCAAACACTGATGCCAAGGCGGTGAGGTAAACAACATGATTGTTAAGAGTAACCCTGAGTCTTCCTATTTTTTTTACTATTGAGATTTGAGCAAAAACACTTAGAAGAAAACTCCGTCGTGAGAGTGTGATAAGAGCATGATTAATTGTTTTATCCTTTTTAAAGGTATCTCGTCTCAAAATTTGCTTACATGAGATAAAAGACACCAGATTATAATATCAGCAAACAATAAGTATCATTTATGTGGGATCATTTTTATGTTAACTGTGTACAAAATAAAATATTAAAGTATGAAGATGACCTGCTACACATTAAATATTTTGGAATATTAATTAATAAATACTAATAAATCTTATGTTGTACAAAGATACATGCTAATGTAAAAAACAAAATAAATATATATATATATATTTTTTTTTTATTATGTCAAAAAATACATATATTTTTTTATAACATTTAATAAAATATTTTGATAACATATTTCAAGGATTTATCACACTTTCAATATATTACAGGGCCATATAGTTGTGAAAACTAAATCATAATATTAGAGTTGTGGTTATCAAATCTATTTCTATGTCCTTTATCTACCTATGGATGTTATATTTATTTCTAAGCCTTATATCTAAAT
>NW_015150830.1:68315-74130 GCF_000732505.1 Cyprinodon variegatus
TCTTAAATCTAAATCTTGAATCCAAATGTACATCTTATATTTTAAATCCAGATATTTTAAATCTCATTTTAAAAAGTATCTATCAGTTTACCTTTAAAAGCTCCATTTGTGGCCACACATCCAGAGGACAGGAACCAATTAGAGGAGGAGGGATCCATTGAAAGACTCCTCCCACCATTCCTTCTTATTATTATTCTGTCCTGCCGTTGCCATGGTGCATCACATCATCTGGGTTCCATTAATGAGGGTTAAAAAAATGCCACCTGTTTTTAAAACAAAATGCTGAACACGAGTAAAATTTCTCAGTGTATCTCTTTTATACTTATGGTAGGACGGCAAATCTTTCTGAAAAAAAGATCTTGGATCTAAGTGAGATTACCTGTATATATAAGAGTTGATGAAAAAGAATATTTTTTAAGCTAACTGTTAAGGATAAGCTCCGTTATTTTATAATCAGATGATTAAGTCATAAAGCAAAAGTATTGCTTATAAGGCTTAGCTTACCTGCAGCTTGTCAGACTGTTTTTTGGAGAACAGATGGAGTATTTAAGCCTACAGAAGACTCAACTTGTATTATTGAAATGTGTCAAGACTTAATGCTAGAAACACTCCTCATAAAAGAGAACAACCCTGCCACAATATATCTTTCTTCTAAAATCCTTGTAAATATTAAGCAGTTGCAAAGTTTAGAGGTGTCAAGGAACTAAGTATAAATACTTTTTTGTTACTCCACTCAGCTTTTATTAACTGTATTTTACTTCAGTACACATTTTTCCAAGGACACAAATATTTTCTATTCCTCAGTTTCTTAAAACTGGGACGTTACTTCTACAAATTGAAAATGGGAGTACTTTAGATATACTTTACTTCACTACTTGTCATGGCCTGTTGGTGATTCTGCACAAGCTTCAGTGAACCATCATTTGAGAAACCTCCCTGTCTGATTTGCAGCTTGTTTGCTTCGGGTGACAGGCCCCCAGCACATGCCTCTTGGGGTTCCTTTTTCTGGATCAGCTGTTGCTAGCTGAGCCAGAAGCTAACAGAACACTTGGGAACTCCAGGTGGGCCTGATTAGCTCTATGTGGAAGACAGAGGTCAAGGAAAGGCAGATCAGGTTACCTTTGCTTAATAAGAGAGGAAGTTTAAAGAAGAGAGCAAAGATCAGAGGAGTCTCTGGCTGAGAAGCATATAAGAAGTCGACCCCCGATGGCTTGGGAATTAGACACATGTCGGCGAAGGTCTACATTTTCCTGTAATTAGCATGATGCTCGTTCAGGACACTTCATGGAATCTGTGGGTTGTCCTTGTTGTTTCTTTGGGGATTTAAGCTCCATTCTGGGCTTTAACCAATAGACAAAACGGATTTCTCTTTGAGACCTCATCCGATTAATTACAGTTTGAAAAGCGTGACTTGAGTCCCTTTAAAGCAGATGTGAACTCTGACAATCCCTGTGACCATGGAGAATGCTGTCAGATCAAGAATCGCACCAAGGATTCCCATTCTATTATCTGATCTTAATGATTAGAAATAATATGTACAAATAATGTTATTAAAACGTTTTTTGTTTTTTTTACTTTCTTTTTCAAAAGGATTTCTGTAATGGTTTTTTCTATGATTGTATTTTGATTGTTTACTTTTACATTCTTCACCTTTGACTATTTGAGCTGATGTAACAAGTACATTTCTCCACTGTGAGATCAATAAAGTCAATCCATCAATCAGTAAAATCAGTATAAGAGATATCTTTGCTTTTCATGGAAAATGGGATCTTTAAACAGGCCATCGACAAAAAGCATTTCAACACATTCAGTAAACAAATTAACAAATATGTACAATCAAGTAGAATGACAGAAAATAATTTTGAACCCACTTGGAAAATAACCTGCAAAAAGACATGAAAAAACTATGAAAATATATCCAATATTTAGGGTACAAACCAACCACCTAGCAGCATTTCCATGAGGACTAACTGATGGTCAATGAGAAGGTTTCTCATAACCAGGGCAGCATATTCTTAAAATGACTTATGATTAGGGATGCACGATATAATCGGCCCCCTATCGGTATCGGCCTTAAAATTGAATATCGGACATCGGCCACCCCACCGATATTTAACCCGATATTTGATCAGCTTCTGAGTTTCTAAAGTCTAAAAAAAAAAAAATACTACTTCTTCTTCTTCCTCAAAAACCTCTTTTTTACAGACTTAAAAACTTCTAAAGACGAGAGAAAAAATATTGATACATTAAAATATCTTCATATGCTGATATATTGCCATTTAAAAACACCATATCAACAAACAAACAAGCAAACAAAAAAAACAACTACCAGTAATAGCTTTAAAGCAACACTGTGTAACTTTCAGCCACTAGGGGCACTATAGACCTGCAACTTCCATGTATAGCGCCTGTCGCTCTGCCACAAAGTAAAACTTTCTCTTTCTGGATCTAAGAACCTGATAGCAGACCATGTTGGACAGCAGACAACATTAAATCAATTGTCTAGATAAATCTAACATCAGGGAATCCAAAATAAGTAAAGTTCATGTCAGTTTTCCTCCATAAAAACAACTTTTAGGTTAGTCAAATCTAGTGATTAAGGGGAGCAGAGAGTGCCTTAAAGCGGCGCTCTGGATCACATGGCTTATTCAGCGAAAGACCCAACCCTCTCAAGTTACAGAGTTTTTTTAAATGGCAGCCTGCATGGAGCATTAATACCCTCCAAGTGTTGTCCATTTCCTGAAAAATCATTAAATGTATCTCAAAAATTATATAACAGGCTTCAAAGATTATGTAGTGTTGCTTTAAAGTAGTTTTTAAGCTTCTGCTTTTGTACACTTCTACTTATTTTAAACCAGAAGGGGAAAATATTCTAGACCATCAACAATCAGATGCTCCCACTGTAGATTTTTGACAGAAGATTAAAAAATTTCAAAGTGAACATTTCCATAAAGAAAACAATAAAAAAATGCACTTATATTGAGTGGTTTTTAAATTTGTTTAAAAAGTTTAAACCAATATGCAGTAAGCATAGCAATTAGTACCTAAAATCTAAATGATCTGTCTAAATGCTCTCTCTCTCTCTCAATAGTTGGATGATGCAACTTGTGTTTGCTTTCAGTTTAAATTAATTAACTTTTTTAACACTCTTATGTAAACATAACACAACAAAATAAACCAAAACAAATCAGAGCAGCTTTAGCTTGCAGAAGCACAGAAGCTGTACTACAGGGACCTATCTGATTTATTCATATTTACAGAATCATAATTGCCTTAGGTGATGTCTTTGCCTGTAAATGCATGAATATTTATCACAACTTTTGAGACATACTGTTATACACTTGCTTATATATATATATATATTTTTTTTATTCATGCAAAAACATCTGAGGAGCTGAATTACGAGGTGCCCAATTTTCTTTTTCTGAATCAGATCTAAGTATGGTAAACTTGTGGCATGCCCTGCTGAAGTGGCCTGGCCTTGGAGACATTCCCTAAATGTTTGCTAAAAGCCAGACACTGGCTGCCCAATAATGTCCTTGCATAGTGATCAAACAATGAAATTTAATCAGTTGCCCCCGGTCTACTTCCCATAAAAATGTGTTCTCTGATATAAAGTTCATTTCTATGAATATTAAAGCGGCATATCATCTGTTGAATATTTCATCTGATCCGCACATTTAATAATGCAAAAAGAGAATTGAACATTGGCCTCTTTTCCAGTATGATTTCGTCCACCATTATGTGTATTGCACCCTACGTTACAAGCTGCAGTATTCGTAATGCAACAGTTAAAAATGGGACTTTCTACAAATCAGATTATGCTACAGCTCTGGGCATTTTGGCTGTCAGTGTAATGCTGTGCATCAGAATGATGAAGGTTAAAGGGGATCTCTGAAGCGAAGGGAAACAAGGCATTCAAAGACACTTGCTTAGTACGAATATTTGTCAGACTTAGCATTAAATCAGCAAGGTCTCCGGGGCAGGAACAGTACATATTCTGCAGCAATTAACCAAATGTTTGTTAAGTCGGTTTTGCACAAGTTTTATGCACTAGTAGGTTTACAAACTGCCAGATAATAGAGAAAAGCTGCATATTGCAACGTCATGGTTAAATAATATGATTACAATAGTAATTGGATTTTTTTGACATTTTCCCAGTGTTCCAACCCTGAACTTTTGGAGCTAGATAAGTAAGATCTATATTATTTGAGGAGGCTAGGGAAATAAAAGGCGCATACTGTACAAGGGGACAAATATAGAGTTTTTTTGCATTACAAACTACTAAATCTGGTATCCATGGAGCCTTTTATAATGGCAATGTTAAATTGGTAATGGAATCACAACTGCAATTCAATACATGGTTCTAGTTTTTTGACATTATAATGATTCAAATAAAGTGTGTAGGCATGGCAACCTTGCTAGAAGAAGCCCTGAGGCTTGCTTCACTCCCCTCTCAGCCATGTTCTAATTGTCTCATCCTCTTCCTTCTTAGTCATTTGCTTCTCTCTTGTTTTCAGTCTCCCTCCTCTGAATGTCTTTGTATGGCACCACTATCAAGGTGATAATTGCATTGCCATTCCCCAGTAAGAGACATTCTTAATTATTCTGGCATTAGGCGGTAGTTATGCAGGCAATTAATGCTTGACTTCACAATTATATACTTTGTTTGATTGCCTTTTATCAGCAGGATACAATGGGCTTATTTGCAGCTGACAAGAGGAACTCCACGGTTTCACACAAAGTGATGAGACAGTCCCTGTATGGCTTCCATTCACATGCAAACATCCCATGTTGTGTTAAAGTGTCTTTCATCCCAAATACACTCAATGTGTGATATTAGTTGCAAAGGAGTGTGTATTAAGCTGAAATGCTGTCAGACCTTTGGTTAGTCATAACAAAAATTAAATGCTTACTTTAAAACTGTAAGTAGGGAGTCGCAGCCTAGTGGTTAGGGCATTGTACTTGGAATCCAGAGGTTCTGAGTTTGACTTTTGAGTTCTACTCACTAGGACTGGGTCCCTGAGCACAATGGCTGCCCAATACTCCCCAAAGGAGTGAAGGGTTTAATGCAGAGAGAGTTAATTTCATTGCTCTGTACTTGTGACAGTGTAATGACAATAAAAGCTTGAAAAAAACCCAATTTTATTTTAATCTACATTGTTGGCTCCTATGCAATAGTTCTAAAGATTTCCCTGATGTCATAATATTGATATGTAGCAAGTTGTTTGGAAGATCATAGATCAGTCTAGGTCAGAGGTCTTCAACATTGGCACTGCTGGGGGGCATGAAGCTATTTTTCTGAGACCCAAGTCACAAACAATTGAGGCAGCATAGTAATATCTACAATCATGCTTAAACTTGAAATAAAAAATCAATACTTGTACTTTATGACCTTTACACACATTACCACCCAAAAGCTGTGGAGTTATTCTTGATTTATTTATTTATTTATGAAAATAAAGTTTTAAATCATCAGGGCTTAACGGGTTATATGTAAATGTACTTTTTAGTTTATAAAGTGCAGCAGTGATAAAAAATGTAAACAGTATTAGAGAAACATGGTGCAAAAAGGGTCAAGAGCTGTCTGTAGCCTCTGCCTGCAGGGGCGCCGCCAGATCATGCTCTAGATCGCTTAGTGTCTCCATTCTTACTTTTCCTTAACAGTTTTACATTTAAAGCCATAAATTCTAGACTTAAACTCCAATTTTGAAAAGTCTTTTTTATTCATTTATTTGTTATTCATTTATTCAGGTTTTCATTTAATGGATGGATGGATGGATGGATGGATGGATGGATGGATGGATGGATGGAT
>NW_015150830.1:74887-77991 GCF_000732505.1 Cyprinodon variegatus
GATGGATGGATGGATGATGGATGGATGGATGGATGATGGATGGATGGATGGACGGATGATGGATGGATGGACGGATGATGGATGGATGGATGGATGGATGATGGATGGACGGACGGATGATGGATGGATGGATGATGGATGGACGATTTCCTGGCTGCACTGGGCTCTGATTCTCAGCCCCACAGTCGTAGAAAGGACTTTTAATAAGTAAGATCACATTTTATATGCTGTATTAAAAGTCGAATCAGGCCTAATTACTCTGCAGTGTACACCTGGCACTTGCAAACACTTCCACATTCCTCTGTCTTTAAAGTCTTGGCCCTGGCATCAAAGCTGCCTGTTTTTGATGATATTTTGGCTCTGCTTTGTGTTGGCAGCAACATAAATGGGATTAGTGTTACAGATTCAAAAGACTCCTCTGCTCTTCATCTCACCAAAACAGGATATTAAAAGTATATTTCAGTGTCAAAGAAAAAGGTTTTCACAAACAGGCCAAAAAAACACCAGCGAGCAGTACTTTCTTTAAGTTTAAATGTTTTGCTCCAGCTGTTCTTATGCATGACGCTTGTGGCTGGATAAATTCAGGATTTACTTTTAAACAGATCAGTCTACTGACTTTCCAGGGAAGATCACATCTTTGGACAGAGACCCACTTAATGCTGTCTGCATGCCAACATCATTACTAGCTAAATCATGTGCAGACATCGCCAGTCGGAACAACAGATGTCCTATTTGATTAAAAAGACTCTTTGCATATCACCTGGCAGTATGGACAGAACAGAGTAAAGAAAGATGAAGGCCAGAACTTAAATGGAACTTGGTATGCGCTTTTTCACAGATGCTTTCACACTGCTTTCTGATTGCCAGCTCAGTCCTTATACTGGTCTTAATTGATGGTTGTAAAAGCCTGGCTGCTGTAACCAACCATGATCGGGTGTTTGCATGACTACTGAAAGAGTGTGAAATAATTAAGATACCTTATTCTTTAGAAATGGGATTTAAATCCACAGACTACAGCACTACAGAGAATCAGTTTAGGAGATTTCTTTAGGTCATAAACTTTTCCTATAGTACCATATGCTCACTGTTCAGCCTTAAACGCAGGTATATTACCTTATTAATGTTTACATATGTGATGTGAGACTTTATAACATAAAGACATGCTTGTTTTTAGTAACTTATAGTATTCTCAAGGAACCCAGTATATTTTATTGGGATTTTATGAGATAAAATATCACTGCTTGATTGTGGATTTTTAATATGTCACCTGATACAACGTTTGCCAAATATTTCCATGCCGCAGCCCCTAAACAGCGTTGACAGTTGGCCAGGGATGCCCATTTCCAAAGCAATGTAAAAGATATATATATATTTCAGAAAGTTTATCTTAATTGCATCCCTGTTCAGGTATTATTCCTTTGTTTAGTTTAAGAATATTAACCAATGTACTTCAAATGCTCTAATCGCACTAAATAACAAATATTTTAAAAAACCGTTGGTAATAAAAAGGATAAAAAAACAGATAATAAAACAGAACGAATTTCATCGTCCACTTGTAGACGTCCTTTAGGTTTTATTTTTGGTATCTTCAAAGGTAAAAAAAAGGCCAAACTCACAGTGTTGTTACTGCAATAGAAAAAAAGGCTTTTCAGTTAGTTACCCTCAAAGGTCAGATTTAAATATGGCCATTTTTTTTTTCATTTTATATCATATACTATCAAAATGATATACTGTATAATAATAATAATAATGTTGATAAAAATATACCATTTCATGAAAATGAGAAAAAACAAATGAGAGGAGGCCGCTTGGCTCTTCCTATGGCCCCACCTTAGAACACCACTGTTGTTCAATTCAATCTCCTTATAAATGAAGCTGCTCTGTGTTTAAACTCTGAGGTTTGTTTGAGAACATTGGTGGACAAAACAGAAGCATGTATACCAAGGAGCACAGGAGACAGGTCAGAGAGGACATTCTGGAGAGCTAACATATGCATCTACTTCAGAATCTGTTCAATCCAGCATCACAACATGAAGAAAGGATGGATTAACTGCAGATCTACCAAAACTAGGATGTCCATTTAAACTAAGAAGTTGGACAAAAGAAATCATTAACCAGAGAAGTAGCGAAGAGGCTAATGGTAACTCTGGAGGAGCAGCAGAAGCCCAAAACTTAAGTCTTACAATAACTTATCATGACAAAAATAAGGGGGGATTTCAGGAAATCTGCCTTTTATGGAATATTGAAAATGTGTCATTATTAAAAGTCAGTCTGAATTTTGCTCAGTACATGGTTAACAACAAGCAATAAATTTAACTTGGGATGCAGAAACTATCCCAATGGTCAAACACACACCACTTTCTTTAAAAAATATATAAATATAAAAAATATAACTGCGGATGTCTGTGGAACAGTGATTAACCTACATGTTATGAATGCTGGCATACCATAAAGAATAAATACAGTTTAGTTTGTGCCTTCAACTTGCTGCCCATAGGAAGACTAGGAAGACGTTAATAGGATATTACAAAACCCAATATCGTCAGAACAGCTCCAAATGACACAAAACAATTATGGGTGAGTAGAACATGATGTAATAACGTACAATGAAGGGAACAATGTAAAAAAAACGGTGTTCCCCTTTAAGATCAGCTTAACTTTGCCTTAAGCGAAATAGCTTAAGCTTTTTTTTATGACATTAAAGTCTTTCTCCTGTTCATTTATTGAAGGGTTGTGAAAACAGCTTTTTTGCAGACATGTTACTGTAGATGTTAAAACAACAAAAGCATGTTTAAAGTCCATCACTGAGGCAAAACAATGTAAATGTGACCCACATATTGGCTTAATTATAGCTATATTAAATCATTTTTCAGCATCAGTGCTCTTTGTGGGCCTTCTCAAAAACGTACCTGTGTAACTTCCGATGGTTGGATCTGTCACTAAATGAGTCATGTGACACAGCGCACCTATTTAGGACAACCTAAAAGATACAGGTCTAGTGCCCCTAGTGGCTAAAAGTTATACCATTTTGCGTAGACCCTTGGCTGATCCAAGAATAAAAAAGAAGAACACCCAGGAGAAGGTCAGTGGTTGGAAGTTGGAGG
>NW_015150830.1:78498-83025 GCF_000732505.1 Cyprinodon variegatus
CGAGATCAGGATGGTCTCACGAGGCTAGCAGGGGAGTAGGCTACCATTCGGTTGGCGTTTGACTGGGAAGGGCCATTTGGAATGGCTGCTACTGTATAATGACAGCTTGATTTGTATGCACCAAATCCTTCTCCTACCTTTGAACTGTCTACCTTGATATAATATGCTGAGGTGGTGAAGCAGTTGATGCAAAGCAAGCCAAAGTGGAGGAGTTGAAGTTGAGCTTGTCCTTTCTCTCTTGAGTTTTATATGACAGAATTAGTTTACCAGTTTTATGGATTTTAGTGGTCTTACTAGTTTAACTCTAATGATAATTGGAGTTATTTAGCCTACTGAGACAATAATAGCTTGAAAAACAACAGGTGCTATTATGAAAACATCCCAATAATAAAGACACATATTCATAAACACTCATGCCACTGTTACACACTCACACACAGGAGTCACTACCTATCTAACAAGACATACATCAGGACCACCATGTGGACATCAAAGATCAAATTACACCTCCTGGTTAGAGACACATTGATAACCCCACCGTCAGAAGGAATCCAATCAAAATCTAAATTGTGCCCCTCTAAAACTGCCCTCTTGATTAGTTCTCCTATAAAATCCATTTCCTGCCCACGTGCCTATTTTAGACCGTTTATTTCCCCTGTGGCATCAAGCAATAGGTTCTACCAAGCCCTCCATCTCAGGATGCCTGGTGCGATGTCCGTCTGTCTGTCCTAGGTGCTTGATATTTCCATCCGCCTCTGACCCATTGTTTTTCAAGCCCTCCTTAGCTCTTGTTCTACCTCGTGTGGAGCTGAATAAGCTGGGCTTCTTCAATAGAGTCCCTTCTTTCTCATTTCAGTCTGAAACTGTTGAGCTCCATTCAAAGAGAAATGTGGCAGAGATTATTTTACACCATTACACCAGAAGCGTTGACATGATTCACTCACCTACAAAAATATACTCTCCTGCTACTGGCTCCCGTATTTAAAAGAAAAAGTCAACGCAACCAATGGTCGTCTCAGTTAAAAGCATTATATGTTAAACTTTATAAAAATGCAATGTTTTATACATTGAGTAATAATTTGCTTTGATGTCTTTTCAGTTTTTATTGCATTTGACTTCTAGTGTGTGAATTCTATTCCCTCTAGCAAGCCTTTGCTCTTTATTTCGAACATCGTATTATAAAAAGAAAATTATATTTTGAAAATCACCTCAGAGCATAGAGTCGATGCAGTCAGACTTTTTTTTTTCAAAGGGTAAAGCCATGATTTTGGGGCTTTTGAAAAAGAAATAATTGAATGTTGTTACACGCAGTGTTGATTCTGCACCGTAGGCAATTTTAAGCTTTAAACCATTATGTGGAACACAACGCAGTCAATTGTCAGCTCTCTGCAGGATAGGCTGCACGATAAAAGCTTACTGTTTGTACTTTCCTTGAAATCACATCCCTTTTTTTCATAGAATCAGATGGCCCATCAACACTCACCTCCACAAGAGCCTCTCTGAAGCAATTAAAAAGAGAAGCACTGCCTCATTATTACCTCAGTGACTATAACAGGGCTCAATCGAAGACATGGGACATAATGTTAGGCAAAAATTATATATCAAGAAGTTATAGTGAGGGGTTTGAAAAAGTGGGCACTTGTGGCTAGTTCATGTAACTGTATTCATATCCTCAGGTCCATATAAGTCTGCAGTATAAGATTCATTAGATAACTTACAATAGTGCCTTTCAAATGCACTCAGGCCCTGTGGTGCTGTGGATACTTTTTCATTATCACAAACTTACTGCGTTTAATTGGGAATATGCACAAATTATTGTATAAATGTGGATAAAAAGGAAAATGTTAAACATCTTGAAATACTTATCTGAGGAGTTTTATTCATCCCTAATTGGTTTGATTTTCAAAAGTAAAACTTTGTGCAGCCTTTAGGGCTTGACAGGGCATATGTTCTCACAGTGTCCAGGTTGTAGTCCCAATCTTTACCAGCTATAGGTATTTGTTTACATTCCTTGAGTAAATCAGGACACAGAAACTGGTAAAAATAATGGCCCTTAGAGCGAAGCGATGGATTGTACCTATGTTAGCAGGGTCATGTCTTAAGGCTCATAGCGTCAAAATACAAACCCATTAAGATCAACAGCAGTATTTTTATGAGCATTTTGATTGCACAGAGGAATGTAATGGCTTTTTGTTGCCATTTTTCGAGATTTGACAGGCTTTCTTCATCTTCAGTTAAGTTCTTTTTTAAACCTGCAAATAATTTCAAACAGCCAAGTCTTTCAGGGATCTGGGACAACCCAAACGGTGTGATGATTTTGGCACTGATGTCTGGTCCGATTGCTCCTTTCACTTATCTCTGCCCTGTTCTGATGAAGCGCTCATCCTGCTTCAGCCTCTATTTAACCAGCCTTCAGACCATACATCAGGGCCAGATTAGTGGAGCCTTTGGCCAGAGTTCTTTAGCTTTCCTGATCGTTTTCTGATTGCCTGATCTTGACCCGTTCTGCCTCTTTACCTCTGAGCCTTCCTGTTCTTGTCTGATCTGTTTGCCTGACCTATCTTCTGACTCCTTCTGGATCTCTGGATGTCTGTGTAGCGTACCTGGGTCTGTGATCCGCCTCCATCCTGGATTCTCCCTTGACACCTCACCTCATCTCTGACCTTTCAGCACTGACTACCAAGCATGTCACCAACATCTGGTTTGGCTTCGCCCTCTAGGTCCTTCCTACATGTAGCTGCTCGGTTCTGATCTCCTGCCTGTCCTCCGACCACCAATACATCAGCATCTAGGACTCTCAGTTCGGCGACCGCCGCACCACGTTGACGACAACCATCTGGAACCAATCTCACCCTTTGGGCTTGGACTAAACCATAAGACCAGGTTAGTGACACATTTATTATCATCCACTGTCAGAAAGACATGGTCACTAACCTGACGTCTCTGCAGAGGTTCCTGCCTTAGATGCAGCTTAAAGAGATGCTTCAGAAATCCTGTGTTTACCGTATACATTTATGTTTTCTCAAAATGTGTTCTTCCTAGTGCCTAATGCGTAATCTATAGTTCAACTACTTATAAGCAGAAAGTTTGTTTTACAGTTCAAGTTGTGTGATCCTGGGCTTGGACAAATAAAAGTCTCTCATGGGCCTCCAACTCCAGTCCTCAGGTCTAGTGCCCTGCATCTTTTGCATGCATCCCTGCTTTAACTTAGCTAAATCAAATGATCAGTTATCTATTGTTGATGATTAGATTATTTTTTATTTTATTTTATGTTATAAATAACTGCACATTTTTACATGTCCTTTCACTTTGTGTTTGGGTCAGCTAGAATGACATTCCAATGCTGAAGGCTAAGATGACCCATGATGACCTCTAAGGTTTTTTTTTTACCTTATACTCTGATCTTGGGGGAGATCCTGAGAGCAGTTATGCTGCATTGAGAGGCACATCCTGAGAAACAATGTAGCTTTGCGATTAGTAGATCAGAAACCCTAAGATCAGAGCCATTATGCTGTTCCCACGGATACGGTCAAGAAGGCAGACTTAAGACAAAGAAGGTAAAGACTTCCTTTGTAATTTGTGCTTTTATCAATGATTTTGTTAAACATCACTGGAATAAATTCTGTTTATTCTAAAATATGTTTTTTTTCTTTTTGTTAACCTTGTGGTAAACATTACTCCTCTGATTAGAACCTGGTGATCAAATAGATGATAGAACACTATTCTGCATGTCTTCAAGTTTTGTAAAGTCCTTGTATTGAGCCACTAATTTGAATCATGTTTATTGGAACAGGAATGAACCTGGGCAGTAATCTCAGGTAAAGTTACAGACCTCAGATACACACAGATGTACAACATGTTCTGTCATATTTTTTTTCCCTCTAATGCTTGAATACATTTTACTTAATTTCAGAATGCTGAGTTTGGGAGACAATGTAAAATTCTTTGTTTTTAAACAAAAATTAAGGGCAATAAATCTGAATCTGGACATTATCCTCTCTGGTTGATCTAGTTCTGGATCACCAATGGAAGCTTCTTTATTATCTTAACTCCAAAATTAAAAAACAACCTTAATAGAAACATTTCATATTATAGTGATGGGAGTAACGGCGTTGAAAGTAACAGCATTACTAACGCCGTTACCTTGTTTTAGTAACGAGTAATCAAATAATTACTCTTACTGTAACTATAACGCAGTTACAATTGCCGACACCCCGTTACTGCACGTTACTCAGGTCGCACAAATAAACTTTTTTCATGATAGGACTCGTGCGCGCGTCATGAGAGAGGGGAGGATGGAGAGTGAGGAGGACTCCAGCGGCAAAACAGCGCTTTCCAGTTTACGTTGAGCTGCGTTTCCCCATCAGATTCGGTTTCCCCTGCATCTCAGCACAGCGCGGCGGCACGATTCACCACGCAAG
This sequence comes from Cyprinodon variegatus, assembly GCF_000732505.1. NCBI lineage: Eukaryota > Metazoa > Chordata > Actinopteri > Cyprinodontiformes > Cyprinodontidae > Cyprinodon > Cyprinodon variegatus. Next base: position 82,920 of record NW_015150830.1, read on the forward strand.
CGACAGGAAACGCACATGCTCGCTAAAGGCGAGCAACAGCCGCCCTGTGCTCGCACCACAGGGGAACTACGGAGAGCGTGAACGATCATTAGCCTATATGGAGAAA
>NW_015150830.1:84367-84693 GCF_000732505.1 Cyprinodon variegatus
GTTTATTTGGCCCGTCTATCACCAACAGAGGCCAATCAGCTAACCACTATTTTCGCCGCTTCCCAAAATTACTTCAACCGAAGGTTTCCAAATCCATCTGGCAGAGTCAGGTTAGTATTGGAGTGCTCTCAAAAAAATTTTTCCTTTCAATTTGGTTAATTTTTCTTTTCTTTTTTTCTTTTTTGACACAATTAAATTATTTATATCAGGATATCTTATGATCAGCCAAAGCCTGAGGCATCTAGAGGTGAATATCGTCGCTGTCGGACTGAAACCTCGTATGTCCAAAACCATAAAGTTTTCAGGAAATTGTAAAAACAGCGACA
>NW_015150830.1:87905-95896 GCF_000732505.1 Cyprinodon variegatus
AAAAAAAAAAAAAAAGTCCAAAATGGGAGTTACAAGGTTTTTTCCCGACAGCGATGCTGGTGTGCTCTCAAACATTAGCTTGCTCCAAACCACACACTTTTCTCCCTCATGCGGTCAACCAGATTCTATTTATTTATTTTTGGATTATTGTCATTTCAGTAGGTGTGGATGTAATCAGGTCTGAGTGTGACCATAACTTAACTTCGTTCTTAAAGACCAGTAAAAATCACAGCTAATTCATGATTTAACATTTCTTTATGGACAAAAGTTAAATTCAGTCTTTTTTCTCAAGGTTATGTTAAAGTGTGTGTAAGAGTCTAAAGCAAAAATAAACTTGAACATTTTAAAAATAGGTCTCTCACCTTTTCTCTTTATTTCGTTTAACAGTGTAGTTATTTGCCGACTTAATTACATTTTTTTTAAAACCCCTTGTTAGTTTTATGGTTGGAAAAAAATATTGTCAATTGTTTTTAAAAAATCCCCACAGTTATATTTTACAACGTTTTAATTTACTATAACTAATTAATCACATGTGCATTTCTTTTAGTGTTTTTCTTTTAGTGTTTTTCAGCTGTAATCATTTATCGCTCATTTGCATAAGGCTCCATCTGTTTTTCACTTTTCTAAGTCATTTTTGTAACACCTTTTAAAAAGTTTTTCACAAAATTTGTTTTCATTATTATTATCTGATTAGCTTGTAAAGATGAACAGGCAAGAGTATAAGTGTGTGAGTCTCTGGATGTGCAAAGTGCTGCATATTTCACCTGTTCCTTAAGCAAATACTCTTATCTCACGTATACACTCATGAATTATATTAATCTTTCTGACTGTTATCTCCCCTGATTTAGTTTAAGGTTAGCTTCTATTCATCTTCTATCTAGACAGAGGAGTAATTTATCTTTTGACATCACAAAAGGTGATTTGTTCACAATGAAATGTTTCTCTGAACAAACATGTTGTGGCCATGGCCAAATTCAATCTATCCTTGTCTAATAGCGGTGCCTGACAACCTGACATGCTGACATATGTATACGATTGTCTGAAATGGAAATTGACTGTTGTTGGATGTTTTACAGCAGAATTACCTCATTTACTTTATTGACTTTATTGACCTCTTTACAGCTGCGGAGGCGATTCTGGTGACCTCAACCCTTAAACACATTGGGGAAGATCAATACACCAAAGCCAGAGTTCAGCCAACTCCCCCTGCTAGGCTGATTGCAGAATAAACTCCATTAAAAGTTTCCAAAGCCAAACAGTCAAACGTCATTTGGCTCGGATGTCAGAAAGGATCTGCCAGAAACCTCAAGACACACAGAGTGATGCATTTTGTTTTGGGGGGCTTTAACTGCAGTTGCACTGGTGCCAATAATTCAAATCCTATGTAAAGGTAATTTGTTAAAGACAGCAACTACGTTTTAGATTAAATTTAAAGGACAAAACAGAACTGGGGCTTGTCTTACAAATAAATGAGCGGCTCAGGGAAATCTACCTCACAGCTGTCTAGATTTGATAAGAGAAAAAGATTCGGCAGTATTGTGCTTTCAGGGTTTAGCTTATCTTACTAATCATGTTTTTAGAAAAAAAATGTTTTGGTAATAACTCCTAGGTCTTGATCTTCAGAAGGATTTGCATCTCCTAAAACAGGTGCAAACATGTTTGTGCAAGCAGAGCAGATTTTCAAAGAAGATCTTAAGAGATTTGCTTCTGCAATATAGCATACACTGTGTGCAAACCTTTTTCAGTGCCTTCATCACTATGAATCCATTGGTGGAGAATATGGAAACAGATATGAGAGCAAAACCATTTTTCAAATTAGAAACTCAACTACAGGCAGCTTTTGCTTCTTTTTTATACTTCTGAAAGTGAGGTGCAAACTGTAAAAATATGTGGTCATTGTTTTGCCACAAAGAGGAATTTTCTGGTTGCATGTAAATATTTTTGGACTTTTAGAAATAACAGTATTAGGATAATATAAACAAAGCAAAGATGTCTTTGCTGGATGGCGGTCAATCTTTATACAATTAATCCAAAACAAAAAAAGTGTTGCAAGTTTTTAAAATGTTGTCAGCAAGCTCGATATGTGACCTTTAAAAGCCTCCTGCCAAATAGCATGGGAAGTTTGCAACTTTCTTCTGTCTTACAACAAAAAAAGACACTGAGATCGAGTGTTATTCTTAAACCCATCATCTGTGCCCTAAAAAAACAGCTTAGTGTCAAATTTCAATGAGAAGTTTTCAACTGATTCCTCACTTTGGCATGAAATCATTGTGTTTTAATGTTGCAGCCTTGTTTCGTGGTCTGGACACCTGTTTCGTAGTCTGGACACCTGTCATGGACAATCTGTTTGTCCCTTGAATTTAGATGGCACTGAACGAAATTAGGCACAGAGTTGCCATTGCAGTGTTGGGTCAGTTCAGCTCCAGAATCAGGTGTTTAGTAATTTAATTTCCCTGATCGAGGACCCATACCTGGCAGTATAGTTGGCAGACACATGTCATGCCTATACCTCCTGATAATTGTGTTCCTGTGTGCTACTCACCTCTCTTCTCGCTCCATGTATAATTTCCTTTACCTCTCCTGTAGCTCCCACACTCTCCCTATCAGTCACCTCGCTCTTTTCATCCCCTTTTTTTGTGCTCCTCTGATGCTACTGCTGTCACCCCGGTCTGCAGCCAAGACTCACTTTCCCTTCTATTTGAGAAGATAAAGCTATAATGGCTCTCTTTGTGCTGCTGTTGCCCACTCAGTCATAGAAGCCCAGTCAACAGATAAATATTCCCTTTCTCTATTTTCCTTTATCACCAGCTGGGTTCAATTAGTGCAGGTTCCAGTTGTTTAATGAATGCCCTTTGTGGCCTCTGCTTTGCTGGCCTCTCTCTCTCTAAGGATTTAACTGTTTTACTGGTTTGAATGGTTTGCTCTCGCTTGCATGTGGATGTGTGCGCTGGCGGAGCCCAGAATGCGGGTGTGACATGTTTTGTTTGCTGACTGATAAATGGCTGTATAATGCCAGTTGATAAAGGTTTAGAAAGGGTGAGGGGGTGCCAGAGCTGTATATACAGCTCCCCATTCCCTTTAGCTGTGCAAATCTGTGACGTTAGAGCAACACTCGTCGGTTTGCTTCTTAGTCTCAATCTCTGTTCCTCTTTCCCTCCCCCATTTTTCTGTGAATGGTTATTTTTTTTATTCTGTGGCACCTCGGTGTAGACAGGCCATTGGGCTCCTGTCTTCTGGGGCAGCTGGCTGGGGGCTTGAAAAACGGATGAAGGATAACTAGATTCAATCGGGCGTTGCAAATCAACTTTTCCACCAGCATCCTGGGAGGACCTGATAATACAGGTTTCTAATATCTGACCTGTCTGCCAGAGAGGACGGGAGGGAAAAGGAGTGATGTGGGGAGAGAGAGTCAAAAAAAAAAATAAAAGATGCAAGCAATGGAGGCAAGAGAGAGCAATGAACACATTGATTTGATACGGCTAATAGTTCTGCAGTTGATAAGCACCCTGGCGCCAGTCACAAAAATGAAAGGCTGGCAGCAGAGTGCAATAAATTGGGTCTTGCTTTTTTTTGTCTCATTCAGATCAGAGTTTGGAGATGTATCAGAGGAGTTTGGCAGACAGGGCATCAGCAAGGTTTTCTTGTTTGTGCCTCTCCACCTGTCATCTTTCATCCTCTCTCCAATCTGAATAGGATTTGAAAAGCTCAAACACATTTAGGGGCTGCACATCTGAGCCACAGTCAGGTCTTTGAAGGAGAGAAACAAGGCAGAGGAAGCATGGCGGTCAGAAAAAGTGGGCTCTGCCTCAAACCGGGACTTACACTAAGTTTTTGCATCTGCAAGTATAAATGCAATGTTTTACAAGAGTGTTTATACTGATTGAGCTTTTTATTTTTTAATCACATAGTGCAATGTTTTTTATTAGGATTTCATACCATAGACCAACAAGGAGTACTACATATCTCTGAACCAGAAGGGTAACAATGCTTTTTTAACTGCTGTTGAGAAGATTAAAGCAGGTTTACTTCTATAATGACCTACACTTTGACTATCTTGCTTTGTTTAGTCCCACATCTGAACATGGAGAGAGAATGGACCAAACAGACCAACCAAGACATGACTGTGGTGTCACACTCGAGCCAAACCCCTCTCCTCAGACTGGGTTATAGCTCAAACCCACCAAGGTTTTAAGATCTCTAAACCTAGTAAGTATTACCCTGCTTAGAGCCTCTATAAGATTATTTGATTGGATAGAAAAGATTCACCTTGTCTATAATCATCCCAATTCCTTGGGCCACACCCTTTTTCAGAAGATAAGTCAGACAACCTAGTAGCCTGAGGGAATTTTTTTACTGTTGACTGCATCTAGTGGTGGCCCCTATTCTCACACATTAGCACTTGTGTGCCTAAAATGGTATTGTTTATAATACATTTTGCGACAGGCAACCTCTAAATACCTTCCAATTGTTTAGTGAAAGAGATGCAGAGACCCAAAAACTTGGGAAGGACAATATTTGGTAAATGGTAAATGGCATGTTCTTATGTAGTGCCTTTATTCAAGTCAGGAGACTTGACCAAAGCGCTTTACACTACATTCATTCACCCATTCACTCACACACCGATAGTAGCATGCTACATTGTAGCCACAGCTGCCCTGGGGCTCACCGACAGAAGCGGGGCTGCCGTACACTGGCGCCACCAGGCCCTCTGACCACCATCAGTAGACAATGCAGGTGAAGAGTCTTGCCCAAGGACACAACGACACTGAAAGTCAGAGTCAGGGCTTGAACCGTCAATCCTTCGATTTCAGGGCAAACTCCTAAATCCAACGCCACTGTCGCCCCATTAGCACTTGTGTGGCTAAAATGGTATTGTTTATAATACATTTTGCGACAGGCAACCGCTAAATGCCTTCCAATTGTTTCATGAAAGAGATGCAGAGACCCAAAAACTTGGGAAGGACAATATTTCAAAGTGAAAATAACAGGTCATTCACTCCAAAAACGTGGCACTTAAAATGGAAAGTTCTTGCAAGAACAGCAATAATTGAGCTGCAGTGATGGAAAGCTTAGGTGAGAGTATCATGAACCAAATGTCTCACACTGTACGTCTGGCCATTGGTAAATCTAATCCATAGCCCAAAAAGGCATTAGATTTTTTATTTTATTTGCCAAACATGGTGAAGAAGACACTCAGATTATGTTTATCTTTTAGATTCATGTGAAATATCATAATAAAATCAACATTGCACGTTGTTCCTAACCCATCCTCTTAATTGTGAAACCGAGAGGTTGCAGCTTAATGTTGTGGGGAATGTTTTCCTCAACAAGGACAGCTATGCTGGTAAGAGGTGATAAAAAAATAAATGAAAGGAATCAAAAAAAAATCTTGGAAAAAAATTCCTGTTAAAGGCTGTCTAGGACTGAAAACTGCGATGGAGGCTTACAGTACCTACATTTCATCAGAAAAAAGAAATGACCCTGAACATGGGGAATAGTTTAAAGAGCCTACATCATTGCAAAAACCATTTTTTAAGCGTTATTGTGTTACCATCGTATTCCTTCCTTGATGTCCAAAGTGTTATTTATTTTTAGTTAATTTATGCAATTCTGCATAAATTGAGCAACCTTGAATGCACTTTACCTGCCCAGTATAACACATGCGCACTTTCTCTTAATAGGGAAGTTTCATAATTTCTAAATTCCCTTTTCCTAGTTAATGAAAAGTGGTTCTTTTAGCATTTTATTTGTATGATGAAAGAAACTTTTTTTTTTCTTTTTTAAAGCAAATGTCCAAATAAAAAAAATAAAAAATCCTTTTCAGTCATTGGAGGCCATGGACTTGTTCAGCAATCTTAAAAAGAGACCTAGTTGCCAGATGTGGCTTGGCATCATTCTACAGTGGCTCTGGGTCAAATGCAGGTAGAGTCTGCGTCATAGTGAATGTAACTTTCTTTCTTTCAGGTTGGAAAAATAGCCCCATAAGCAACTCCATAACAATTCAATTCACATTAGTACCAGTGTCAACATTTCATCACCTATAGTTTATTTTTCAATCAAAATCTATTCATAAAATTAAACTAGCCAGTTAATGTTTTGACATTTTTCTTTAAGGGAATCTTGACACGGTTGGGTGAAGGCTTTGAGGACCCAAATGCAGAGATGTGTAGACGGAGATGAGTTTTGCTGATTTAATTAAGGGTTGACATGTGACTGAAGCAAAAATCCAGAAAAAATGCCAAAATACTGAAAACAAAACAACAAAATCTACTAAACATTAGGGAAAATACACACAACAAAATGCAACAAAAGAACACAAAACCAACAGACAGGAACTGCAGAGGTGGTGTATATATGGGGAACAGAACAAAGGATAGCCTAATGAGCTGATATGGAGCAGGTGTGGATAGGATTAACTAGATGGGAGCCAAGGGGAGGGAACAGGCACAAGGGGGCAACAGAGAGTAACTAAAGAGATATCAAACTGACAGAAAACAACTACAAAGACACCAAATAACAAAGAAACTAGAAATAAACTTAAATAGAGGGCAGAACCCTGACAAATCTTTGGCAAAATTTAAAACCTGATGGACAAAATGGTTGAATGGGTTGAGTTTTGTATGAAAAAGAGATGAGGGTTTTGCTTTGCTGCAGCAAAATTGGTAGAAACATACTACAAAACTCCTAGCGGGTCCTAGCATGTATTTTTTCTTCTAGTGCATACCTGTGCTGTATTTTGCGCTTGCCTTTAAAATCAAATCCTTCCTAAAAACAAATAACGAGCAAAAAAATGCTCAAGTGGTATAGACACTATTGCAAGTGAAAGAGCATGCAACCCAGGTATACTGAATGTATGATTTGCAAGTTTTGAACAACCAGGGAGATTAAAAAATTGTTTCTAGATTCCTCCAATTCATGACATTCCAGAGGAGAGAGCTGCAAATCAATAAGGGCTGCCAAGTAAGTTATATCTCTGAGCAGTGACACAGATTGCCCTAAAGCCTTTTTCGTGTCATTTTATATAAGTTTACCAGTTACATGGTAACAATCTCACACTCTAAGTAAACAGACCTGTTTACATCCAGCTGGGTTTGAAATATTTTTAGTCTCTTAAAAGCTTGTGATCACTGGGGTGCAGGAACTAAATGAAAAGAACCAGCTTACTGCATTGGTGCATTTATAGAGTTGTGTGTCAGGCCCTGATGCCAACTACTACCAAATAATGAATAGTTTATTTAGTGTGCTATCCTGTGTTGTTGTTTTACATTTAAAATAAAAAAAAAACGTATGGATATTGGTAGACATCGGTTATTAAGGCTTTTCACTGCAACCCTTTCCAGAATGCTTTAAGTCAAAACTTTTATAGTATTTAAAAATGTTAACTATGGCATGATTTGTTTTTATAGTCTAAGGATCAAAACCAGATATAACTATTCAGCTAAAATTAATAAAAAAAAATAAATACACACGTTCATTAAGGGTGTGCAAAATAATCGTCATGACGATACATCTCGATTCTAATTTTTGTGAGCTACTGCATCGATTCTTGAAGGCAAGAATCGATTCTTAATTTAAAAAATTGAACAAATAAAGTACATGAATGTTTGGCGCCCATCAGCCAAACCAAGTGGAATACAACTTCCAGTCCAGCAGATGTCGCTGCGGATGTGTTGACGCCCAAGGCAGCGGGATACTGCGACAAGTCATATGAAATAAAACATGGAGGACGCTATGAAAATTCGCCCCCTGGCTCCATCACATTTCAAGTCAGATGTTTGGATGCATTTTGGCTTTAAAAACAAAGAAGGTAAAAACGAAATTGATATGACACACATCATTTGCAAAAGGGGAAATATACACTCACCGGCCACTTTATTAGGTACCCCATGCTAGTACTGGGTTGGACCCCCTTTTGCCTTCAGAACTGCCTCAATTCTTGGTGGCATAGATTAAACAAGGTGCTGGAAGCATTCCTCAGGGAGTTTGGTCCA
>NW_015150830.1:96091-97271 GCF_000732505.1 Cyprinodon variegatus
TAATATTTGTGTCCAGTATTTGTTTCCATGGCAACACCTCCAAAAGTCATTTCAGTAAATATAGCTATGTATGAATTCAGTTGCTTTTAGTTATGTATGAATTGAAGACACGATCCAGATCACACCCAGCCAGTCAGCCACTGGTAATGGCTGTATCTTTTTCTTACAGTGTTCAGTGAAAATATCGCGATGCATCGCAATATTTCAAGTATCAAGATGCATCGTAATAGAATCGCATCATGACTTCTTTGCCAATACCCACCCCTAATGTTCATGTGTCTTTTTAACACTTTATATCTGGAAAGTTCAATCTAAAATGATGTAAAATCTTAAATAAACTAGAACGATAACTTCAACTATTTCACCAAGTTAGAGTTGAACTGAAAAGAAGATGCCAATTTCCATCAGTCCTTTTGGACACTGTCAGAGTTTTAGGAAACAAGTTAGAAGAGCTCCAAGTCTGAGGATCCTACCACAACATCAGGAATGCAGTGGCATGTGTTTTACTGAAACCTGGCAAAAAGAATCTTATCTCTGACTCTAATGTCTCTCTGCCGCACTTTCTGGCCACGGTAGGAGACAGAGATATTAAACATGCTCAAGGGAGGAACTCCTGTAGAAACTTTGGAAATAACTACACCTACATAGAAGAATTCTTCATAGAACGAAGGAGATCATCTTTATATGACGGTTAAAAAATTACTCACTGCCGGATTATCTTCATTCCAGGGTTTCTGTAGACAAGGTGCACAAGACCGACTGCTACAGTAGATACTTCTTAACTACCTCTCATGTCATAAATAACGACTAATTGAATAAACCCACTATGAGTTACTACCACATATAATTTCCCTTTTGGATCAACAATGTAATTTTGAATTTAATTCAATTGAATAGAAAGCTGTCTCAGCCATCTGAGAGGATTCATTACCCCCCCTGGCAAACAAAGAAAAAAAAAAATCTAAATACAACAAAAACTAAAACAAAGAAAGAATCCAGTAAAGCATGTTAAAGCTTTCCCAGCCAGAAAAGTGTGCCATGTCTCCATGTGGAGATGCCACCCTGACCTTTCCTGATGCTAGCAGCTAAGACAGAACCAATGTGAGCACTAATGAGACAATGACATTAGTTGACAGCCAAGGGTGGCCTGCAATTATTTTGGTGGTGGAGGTGGGGGGGG
>NW_015150830.1:98776-103047 GCF_000732505.1 Cyprinodon variegatus
TGCAATCAACTGGTTTTCCTTAGATAGAAAACTTTTAATCAATTTGACTGTATGATCTGGTTGAACTGTAAAGTGTCTTGAGATGACATGTGTTGTGAATTGACGGTATAGAAATAAATTGAATTGAATTGAAAAGCAAATCTGGCATTGGTTAATATTTTCAAGTATATTTAGTTACTTTAACATTATTGTTTCATGTCTTAAAGAGAACAGGAAAAGGTTGTATAGATATGACTGAAGATTAAAACTATTTGCATCTGTTTGGTCTAGATAAGAATCTGTAACTTATTTAACATTACTGTTTTATGTAATTTGAGTAGGTAACAATAAGTAGATACTGTGACATATTTGCCTTTCTGACATGTTCAGTTTAACGGTATTCAAACTGAATGAATGCATTTAGCTTTACTTGCAACAGCAGGTATCTTAAATTTGAAAATGTGTCATGGTTTTGGTTCTGTTGTGCTTTACTTTGCTCCTTGTTTTCTAGTTTTATTGGTTTAATTCCTATTTTGTTGTAGTTTCTAGATTTATTTTAGTTCTCTGGTTTTTCTGTTTTCCTCTGTTGCCCTCTTGTGTGTGTTCCTTTCCCCTTGGCTCCCTCGTTGTCTCCTCACACCTGCTCCTTGTCAGCTCGTTAGCCCTGCCTTTGTCTCAGTCAGCTATATATACTCTTCCTCTGCAGTCACTCCTTGTTGGTTCCTTGCTGTTGCTGGTCCTGTCATCGCTGTTGTCGTCTCACCTCGTCTCTCCCTGGCTCCTTGTGCGTGTTTCCCCTTGATGTCTCCATGGTTCTGGGCTGTGTTACATTTTTAGTTGGATTTTTGGATTCCTGCCTTTGTTAACTTTTTTCATTAGAAATACAAGAATTCACCTCAGCCTCCCTGCCTCTGCATTTGGGTCCTCTTAACCACAACCCAGACATGACAAAATGAGTCACAAATTAATAATAACAAAAATAAAAAATCTCTATGTTGTCTTGTTAACTAAGAGAGAGATGTGACTAGATGTACAAAAGGTTTTCATTGAATCAATACAATTCAATCAATTAAATTTCCAAAAATCATCTGTTCCTGTGGTCGGACAGAATGCGCTGTTGGTACAAATGGGTTGTATGCATTTTCTTTTTACCCATCTGCTGTCCACTAAACTTAAAATCTCAATAGGTAAACCTAAACATGTCAGAACAGAATGGAAAATGTTGGTAGCAATATAGTTCTCACAACACTGGAGGCCTATTGTCTCTACAGTAGGTCAAGATTCAAGGTCTAACAGCTCTATCAGCAATTTATCAAAAACAGCATCAAATTCCATGCATCGTGTTTTAGCCAAAACTTCACTCCTGAGTTTAAATCGATAAAAGAATTTTGGAAAGAAGTAAGTAACCAATTCACCAACATTGTAGATTGCTGCCAAAGGAAAACGTAGGTGAGCAACTAATGAGCACTACTGAATTAAGTAGACTCAAGTAGATTTCCAGTTTTGATCAGTATCCCTCAGCCAACATTATTTTTTATCAGCAATAAGATACAAACAGTATTTGGACTGAATTTAGAAAGCACTTTACACTCGTACAGATAAAAGTGCTTTCTTCTGTAAGCACATTCATCCAAACCCTCTCACTGATGCGCATTAACACGACTTATTTTATTAAAGGATCAGTTCATTTCCATCTTGTATTTTACCAAAATTTATCAAACATAAAACATGCTGCGACAGTATTCTTATTATAAAGAGGAACTGAATCTTACATGACAGAGCTTTGGAAATAAAACCTTTGATGCATTTGGTACGAGCTGTTTGTAATGGTATCTCATCCGCAGGGTCATTGACCCCTCAAGTTCCACTCTAGCTACAGGTTGCACATATGAAGGCCAGCACATCGACTACAGCAATAATCGCAGACATCAAAAGAGTAAAAAGTCCAATCAGGATGTCAGGTCAGGACCTTGCTTTGCTGCCTGGACAATAAGAGAAGGATCAGAGCAAAGAACAAAGGAATTGCCATCCTGGACTTTGTAGTTCTAGCATCCAAATAATAACCAGACTGTGTTTCAGGACTGAAGCTGACAGAGGAACTGGCCTTAGTACTGATTCATTCTGGAGCTTTAGAATCAGAATCAGAAATACTTTAATAATCCCAGAGGGAAATTACTTTTGTTACACGCTCCAGTTACAGTTTTATATACTATATACACACATCCACTATACAATATAATAAACATAAAAAAATAAGAATAAAAAGAGATAAAATATATACACATATAGCTCTTCTCTTTATCAGCATAGTCCGTCTGAAAGCATTGAAAATCTGTTTATAAAAACTGCAATCAAAGAGAAAAATTATTATTCGCTTAAGCTCGCCTCATATGCTTTGATTACTAAACTCTCTGTGAATTAAGATAACAGTTGCGCCCAACGTCAACCACTTCAATCATCAAGTTTGTCTTTATGTCCCAACTTCCAAGGGCATAAATCAAAGAAATAAAAGGGAGTTGCTGCCGCTTTGTAGCAAAGGCCACTTGGCTGGGATTCATCACTGTCTGAGCTCACTGCGGTGTCTTAGAAGTCAAACGGGAAGGCGATGTTATTGATCTGTATGCATAAAGATTTAGCAGAATCGTTTCATAATTTTAAAGACTGACTGGAAACAAAGGCTGGTCATGCAACATTTATGTATCCCCAAACTGCAATGTGACATTTAACACCTTACACTGATTTTAGAAGTTTAACTGCAATATTATTCTTTTCAGAAATATCTTACCTTAAATTGGTAACTTTATTTATTATTGTTTGGGAATTTATCAAATAAGTAATGCTTTGCCGGGTCTGACTTGAAGCAGGATTGTTGTTTCTTTCGTCTGCTGGTGAGCTCTGTTCTGCCTCTCTCTGTGAGTTCAGTGGAATCCTAACGGTGATCAATTGGAATCACTATGACAAGAAAATAATGTATTTTTACCTCAGTCTATCAGAGAAATGACTTTGTAGGTAACAGGAGGAAAGAGCCTCTAGATCGATATTTTTCAGCCAGCTGTGAGTGTTTTTGAAACTGAATTTCCACCTTCCTTTGAGTTGTTTTGACCTTGATCTCCAAGAAGATATCTCTCCGCTGCTCCCTGGTTTTCAGTGCTGCGTGATTATCCTGTGCAGCATGAAAGATAACCTGCGAGCTGAGCTCCACTTTTCCTGCCCCCACCTCGCAGCAGTCCTCGCCATTATCTTGCCAATCCAAAAACAATAAAAGATGTCACCACGCGGCTGCTGCACACCTTTGTTCTGCACTCAACCCTTCGTTATTATCATTATTATTCCCTTGCTGCCAAACTGTTCTCAGTAATAATTGAATTTAAATGAAGAAAAGGAAAAGGAATACATTTTTAGGATTGTGTTAGCATGTGTTCATTTATTGCCTTAGTTGTATTAATGACCCAAGTTTTCAACCCAAAAGAGAGGTATAAAACAGATTAAAAGAAAGTAAAAAAAAAAATTATGATTGGTTTATAGCAATTTGCTCCCGTTGTTAAGAAAGTGTGCCTGGATTGCTACATCTTCTTCCTCTCAGGATTCTCTATGTGCTCATTGTATTTCCAGTGAGTATACACTTGCCACCTTTTGGACCATAGGAAATAAGCATGAGTGCGTGAAGGGATTTCTGCCAAAGCAAACATCCCGCCTTGTCCCCAGGTGATTTACTCTAAGATAGCTGCTTATTGAGGCATCTACAAATGCAAACAAGTGTTGTGACAGTTCACATGGAGCAATTTGATGCATGCAAAAATTAAATGATGTGCCTCAGCCAGGGAGCGCTCCCAATGAAAACAAAATCAGGGCATTAGCATGTTTCTGCTGTCCCTCAATCAGCATTTCTTCAGCATCCTCTCTTTCTTTCCGTCCCTCTGAGGTTTGGAGACAGAAGTAGCAAAATAGCAACCCCTGTGTGGATGTTAGTTTTTTTTTTTTTTTTAAGAAATGATTCACTGCTCACCTCTCTTTGCTTCTTTTCAATATCATGAGTCAGTCATGCAAACGAACACGTCTAAGTTTCAATACGGACATGCTGTGCCAAGGCACAAGGAAGAGGATCGGAATGACAACAACTACGATGAAAGATTTCTATCTCAGAGATAGTGGACGTCAGTATATTATGTTTTTATTTTAATTTTAGATCAATATTACATGCAAATCTCATGAAAACAAAATTACATTGTTAATTGAAATGTATGTGTGCAGTGTAATGGAATACAATGTTAACATTTTTTAAAGAGACAATA
>NW_015150830.1:103778-130405 GCF_000732505.1 Cyprinodon variegatus
GATGGATGGATGGAATGCATACAGTACCTGGCTTATTTGTGAATCATTTGTATATTTCTGTGGTCAAACATGGGAAGTACAGTAAATGTGCACAGAACAGAAACATATTATATAGTAAAACAAAAACATTCCTGTTTTATCATGACTAGAGAAATGCGGCCGACTGTGAGGTGCACTCTTGCTGCACCCCATTTGTTCTAAATAAAGAGGTGGCTATTGCAGTTCAGCGACCTCTTATCTGATGCTACGCCACTGTCACCAAAGCCATCAGAGGGAAAGGATTAAGCCTTCCGCACATATCGACATAAGCTCTGAATGCACATAAACACACACAGACAAAGATACTCAGGAATATATAGCAAGTCCTTCTGGAAAACATTAGCAGGCAGTATTAGTTCAGAGCTTCCAGAAAGGAAGATATGTTTTGATCTTTGAAAAGATTAACAAAAAGCAAAAGTCGATTGCATTCTCCCAGTCAAATATTAAACAAATCAGCCTTCTCTGCTGCTCATCTAGCTCTGTCAATAGTACAATTAGATCTTGTGAAAATGCTCCACCAAGCATATAAATTATATATTGTTAAGTATTGAACCACCATCTGCTATTTTGTTGGGGGAGAGAGGTCACAGAGTATCTTAGTACATTACTCTAAGGAAGGTAATGATTAAAGTTTTCCCTCTGTTAAGGAAACTATTATAGATCCACATTTTACATTCTCAGTGTACTGAAGGAGTTCTTTATGCTTCAGAACTGAAAAGCTTTATGTTCTTTTATTAAACATGAAAAACTTAGATATAACACATATCCTATAACTGATATCGTTTGTCCCCCACATGCCCTCTATGTCTGCGCTTTATAGATTTAAATTAGGCTGAGTGTGTTTTCACTCTTTTTTATTCCAGGGATTCTTGCTTGTGTTCACACAGATGTCTGCATATTTTTATGTAATAAATGTGTAAAAAAAAAAAAAAAAAATCTGTATTTAGATAACTGTCATGCTGCTTGAAGGTAAAGAAGACGATCTTTTATGAGGCCATGCTACTTGCTCATCCCGTTAGATATCTTTTTCTGCACAGAAAAAGACAGCTAACTATCTTTCAGGCTTGTGTCAGTGGTGAGCTACGGTTTCAGACAGTCATTGAAGCTCACCTTTATCACCGTGGTTCTTTGAAAATAGTCGAGGGTCATAAGAGAAAAAGTGTCTACCAAGTGTATGAGAAGAGTATGCCGCTACCCGACAACGGTGATTAATAGCAAAGATGGCGCTTGCACCGCGCAGCAGTGTTGGGAAAGTTCTCTTTCTACGTGAACTAGTTCAAAGTTCAGTTCACACATTTTAAAATGAACTAGTTCAGTTCATAGTTCATAATTCAAAATTTTGAACTAAGTTCACAGTTCCAAAAAATTAACTAGTTCATAGTTCTTTTTTTTTTGTTTTCATATATTGCTCAATTACACCATAGCCTACTGTAGAACCACAGACAGAAAAACTCATGCTTTTTCTACCCATTAGAAATGACCATGAACTAGAATGAAAGACAGGAGTTTAATATGTTAGGTCAACTGAAACACTAATGAGATATGATGTGTAACGTCGCCTGTACTGTAGACACACTGCAGCACATGTGTTGTTTCTCCAAGAATTGTAATTTTTTTATTCTTATTTTTAGGAAGAATGTGATTGTGAGAGATTTTATAATGCACATATTAAAAGCACCTTTGAATATATTACTTCATATGATGTAGTAAGTTGGTCATATATTAAGAGTGTTAAACATCGTCAGCTTTATTTAATTTTATGACAAAAAGGAAAATATCATTGAAACATGTCTATCTATCTGTCTGTCCGTCCGTCCGTCCGTCCGTCCGTCCATCCATCCAAGAAAACAATTAAAGCTATTATTAGCTAATTTAAATTTGAGAAATAACTAATAATACTTAAAACACCACATGAGTAAAGCTGATGCCACATCTAGCAATTTTCAAGAGCTAAAATTAAACCTTTATGAACTATTTCTTTGTTTTGAGTCCCATTAAAAAATAAAATTTACTGTAGTCAATGCTAAGGACTAATTTTTGAAATAAATCAACGTTGCCAGGGGGAAAGCCTGACCTGAGGTCCAGCTTGTTGATGCCTTACTGTAGCTTTTACTGAACTAGCCTAGGTAATGGTGAAGTCTGTTTAAAATCAGCTGTTGGACTGACCTGCTAAGGTCCAAGAATGGAAGATGGCTGGGCTGTTTCCTCTACATGTGGTGTTCAATGTTTGTCCTTTTTCCAAACTTTGGATCAAAATGGAAAAAAAACTACATATAAGAAGAAGAACGCCAAAAAAAGTCACTGAGAAAAACTGAGGACAACTTCAGAGTGTTTAGAAAATATTACCTTAGACCATTTTCACCCAAACTTAACACAAAGTAGACAAAACAAAGGATGTGGAAAAGAGAACATTTTAACACAGCATAACATAGGAAATGGACATTAACCTTTCTTTTAAAAACAGTGGAAAATCGTTCTGGTCAATCACGTTTTAGTCCTTTGACGCCATGAAAGCAGAGAAGTTCCTTTGTTTGGTCAATTTGTGTGGCACGATTGGATAAAACAATCACCTTCGCTGGTTTTAAAAACTAACAAAAATAATTTCATGGCTTTTTCTGATGTTTAAAACCTAGTGCAGCAAACATAAAAAAATGTATGGACAATTAGCAGGACTAATTTAGGCAGTAAAATTTGCTAGCACTAGATAGGTACAAAGAAGGAAACAGGATATTTGAGGTCTGACTTGTGGCTGTCACAACCTTTATGGTAAGAGGTCGGATGTAGGTGGCTTGGATGATGTTTTTTTACCTTCCACAAAGATGGAAGACAGTGGCGCTTGGCCTTTTTGGCACCAGGGTTGGATGTCTCAGTGTCTAGACAGACTTTGTAAATTAAAGTGAGAGTGCCTCTATAATTTGTTAAAAAATATATTTAATCTTTAAAAAGAAATACAATGAGAAATAATATTCCTATCTGGCTGTAAATGATCAGTCAGAAAGAAACAAATGTCAAGATTTTTCTTTTTTGCACCAGAGAGAGTTTTTCATGCCCATAAACCTTCAAAGAATAGTCTTCTGTTTTATTCCCAGTCCACTACAGACATGAATTACAGTTTACTATGACTAAACCTATGGTCCACTGAGGCCTTTGGAAGGATCATCATAATTTAAAAGCTTCCATAAACATCTATAATCTTCAGCAGCGAGAGTTTGGAAGACAGAATGCCATAGAAGCAGAGAATCCATGAGACTGATTTGTTTGTAGTGGTGGGGGTTCATTTTTCTTTTTTTTTTTTTTTGCAAGCTTTATGTCAGGTTTCTGCTTCGACCCATGAGGTACTTACTGAGTGGGCTCCAGCCATGCTTTTTCAAATGCTAATGACAAGCAGCCCTGAAAGCCTCAAATTGGGCAAGGCAATTCAGCCTGTGGTGTTTGGTGAGGCCCTATTCGTGTTGGAGACCATGGTTTTTGTCCCCCTTACCAATCTCTGCTCCCACCCCCTGCTCACAGTCTTTTGTGTCCTCCAGTAATAGGCACAGATGTTCCTCTTGCCTTACACAGGGCCACTTTTCCACTAATCGCCACCTTGTATGCGGACGGCTTGCACCTGCCTCAGCAGCTCTCTCCATAGTCCTCCCTCTGTCTTCTAATTTTTTCCCTCTTTTAGCATTTCTTTCCATCACTGTTTCAAACGCAAAAAATGTGCCCATCCATACTGACCCCCTTCAAACTCCAGGCTACTTCTCAAGCATCTGATTGTTTAAGCGTTAAATTATTCCAAATGAAAGGAGGGGAAAATATATGGAAGGATAGAGCATTAAAGGAAGCCAATGTTGTTTTTTGGGGATTTTTTTAAACGGTAAAAACCTCACATTAACAAGCCAATTTTTCCACCAGCTGGAGAGAATTTGGAACCTGATGCTGTTGTAGCACCTCAGCCAAACCTCAGTGCTGATGGAGCATTTAGGCTGCCTCCCTCTATTGGACTAGTGGGTTTTAGTGCACATAGAGGAGCTAGAGGGGTGGCGATTTCAGGCCTAAAAACTGGACCAAAGTGCAGCTTGCCTCAATGCTCCAGTGGCTGAGAGTGATTTACCATCATCTTCAAAAGGCGCTTTCAATCCGAGTGTGGAAATGGGTTAAAATGTGCCATCTGTTGGCACCCAGACGAAAAAAGAGCTCACATTCCTCCAACCTGATCATTTTCAAGCAAAGTAAATCTGATACCTTTCTTAGAAACCTTGAAAGGAGACCATGACAGGTGCCAGTGAAGCATAATAGAGTTTTCTGCTGTGTGTTAATTTTGGATTTGAATTTGGGAGACTTTTTGACTCAGTGTTCAATGAGAAGCAGAGGCAGAAACACACCATTACCACACAACGTCACATTTCATTAGAGTTCATACAATTTTTAAATTATTTTTTCAGTCAGAATCACAGTGATCATGCTATTTTTTTTATTTTTACAGAGTTTCTTTAAAGAATCTGCTGCTTACTTATTTTTCATGTAGGTACCTGACAGGATCAAGTTGTAGAAATGAGTGTGGAAGAACGACCCATGCCAAAGTGAAGTATTTCTGCCTTGATTGACTGAAGATTCTGCTGAGATATTCTCATACTATTCTGATCAGCATCTTTTGATTACTTATGTCCACAAAAACAGTAATCCTGTTATCTAGATTTTCCAATCTCAATGCATTTCAATCAGATCGTGAAATTTTAGGTGTATGGACATAGCTAGTGCTGATGTGGCTGGAAACCTGTTATTGGTGCAGTCATTTAATGAAAAGAAGTTATACAGCTGCTGAAAAGCCACAATTAATAAGAAAGGGTTTAATTTTGAGTTAAAGCTGCTCTTAAGTGACCTATCTATACTTTTCTTTTTTAAAGGTTGCTTTTTGACCACTTTATAAAGCCATTTTAAAAGAGTATTGCTTTTGTTAGGACCCACTGAGATAATAAAGCTATAGCATCAAGTCTCTGTCAGCTTTGGAGATCTAAGCAGAAATTTTTGCAGATTGCTCTTTGCAAAATACTCTGACCAGCTTCCATCTATGGTTATTTTTGTTTAAAATGTTTTATTTTAGTTAAATCCCTGATTAGACCTTTACTGTTAAAATCAAAGTCATTAAATTTCATACAGACGAGATATTTGTCCTACTCTGAAAAGGAGTTAATTAAAAAAAAGAAATTCTCACTTTTTCACATGACTAGGATCTAATTGGATCCAAAAATATTATGGGCTTTATTCATCAACTCGTCAACCATTATTAATGATTTTAATTTAGCTTCTATCTAGTTTTATTACTTAAAAAAGAATCTTCGTCACAGCTTAAATTATCCCCTACATGGCTTTTTGAAAACTGTATACAGGACTTCTTCTGACTTTCATTTCGTCACGACTTTCCTCTTGCGACTCTTCCATAGACTAAATTTGAGGAATGGAAAACAGTCAAAAGATTCTTGCACCTGAAGCCTGGATTCCTGCAGCTCCTCCAGAGCTACCATAGGTTTTTTAATGTATCTCTGATCAATGCTGCCCTTTCCTGGCCTGTCACTTTGATAGAAGTCCAGTTCTTGATTGTCTGCAGCTTTGTTTCTCTCTCCATGTTCAGAGGATGGAGCTCAGGAAGATGTTCAAAGCTTTGTATGTTTAGAACCTAACCCTGCATTAAACTTCTACACATCTCTTCCTTTAACTCTCTTAGGCTACTTTCACACTGCAGCCTGAAGTGACCCAAATCTGAGTTTTTTGCCCATATGTGACCTGGATCTGCTCTTCATGGCAGCTTGAACAACACAGGTCCCATTTTTTCCAATGAGACCCGGGCCAATTGTACGGAAGAGGATTAGGGCCAGTGAAAAAAAAAAAAGTTAACTGATTTTTAAATTTTATTTCAGTTTAGTATGGGAAAAAAGTCAGAATTCTGACTTTTTTCTCAGAATTCTGACTATTTCTTAGAATTCGGACTGAATTCTGACAATAAAAAAAGTCAGAATTCTGAGATTAAAGACATTAAAGTCAGAATTCTGAGAAAAAAGTCAGAATTCTGAGATTTAAGACATTAAAGTCAGAATTCTGAGAAAAAAGTCAGAATTCTGAGAAAAAAGTCAAAATTCTGAGATTAAAGTCGGAATACAGAGAAAAAAGTCAAAATTCTGAGATTAAAGTCAGAATTCTGAGAAAAAAGTCAGAAATCTGACTTTTTTCCCATACTAAACTGGTATAAAAAATAAAAAAATCAGTTAACTTTTTTTTCCCCAATGGCCCGAATCCTCTTCCGTAAACTTGGCTATGTGGTCCTGAATCCGATACGAATCTGTTCTTTTCATATTCATCTGACCTTTACGTCATTAATACTCAACAAAGGCTGCTACTTGGCATCTTGCTACGCAGAAGCGGAAAGAAAAACAACAACCATGTAGGAGGATAATGTGGAGAGTAGTATTTTTTTTTAACCATCTTGAAAAGATTGAGTTTTTTTTAGGTTGGAAAAGATCACTAGATGCGCTCCAGCTCTACCATCCATGTTTACTTCTGTAAACACAGAGCAGGCAGGCTTGTGATGTCATTGTGTCCTCTACTGCACATGCGTGACACATGTGTTGTGAATGGAATTCACGCAGGAGATCACATACAAATTGCATATACTTGGAAATGTGAACGGCAACACAAAAATAATCGGATTAAAATATAAATTTCTTTCCACTGCACAGTTATGCTGTACTTTAAGCTAAATAAAAAAATTATCTGTTTGTTTTTGTAATGTGACAAAAACGAGTAACTGTAGGACCAGCAAAAGTTAAATCATTTGTGAACTACAGTATATATTCTCAGCTCTGTTTATGGATGTCAAAGGGAAAGCTGGTAACATATCCAGGGGTTATTGGAAAGAGGCGGAATGCAAAGTGAAGATGTCCACAATTGCAAGGCAGCACAGTGCAGACAATCGCAAATGCTGCATGGGACTTATGACGAAACCCGCAGATAATAAACTCAGCAAAGTCTTATTATTATCTGTTTTGTATTCTGTAATTTCAGTTTTGGCCGACCCACGATTGAATGGGGCCTTGAGCTGAATTTGATTTCCTAGCCCCTCTTCCTGTTAAGATTATCTGCGTTATCAATGTTTCGATGCAGAGGGAGTAAATCTGGGTTTAAAAAGTAATCACTAATGATGATGATGACAATTGTTTGATATCTGCTAGAGGTTTTTTTATGAAAAAAAAAGCTTAAATTTAAAGAAATATGCTTGTAGCATCTCATTGTAATCATAGTAACAAACAAACCATGAAGATTACTCTCTG
The DNA here is from genome assembly GCF_000732505.1 of Cyprinodon variegatus. NCBI lineage: Eukaryota > Metazoa > Chordata > Actinopteri > Cyprinodontiformes > Cyprinodontidae > Cyprinodon > Cyprinodon variegatus. Next base: position 111,125 of record NW_015150830.1, read on the forward strand.
AACGTTTACAATTTGAGATCCTTTAGATCTTAAAATTCAAACAAAGTAAAATATTCTAATTTATTTTTGTTAAAACTGTAAAATAAAAATCTTTACTTCTTCAGTTAATTAATCTTAATATTTTGAATTGTTGGTCTTCGTTAAAATGTAAGCATTACTGGGAGGCCCCTACTGGTTTAGGCGAGCGAAGCAGATGCTTAGTTTACGTGTGTCTTCATACTCCGTCTTTAGAGTATTTGATGCAATATTCAAAGTAGTTCAAGATGAAGCGGTGATTGCTTAGAGAGATGATGTACAGTGGCAGAAAATATCCAAGAGTTTGTGACACATTTTGACAGTTTTATGGCTCAGCAGAGACCTCCACAGAGAGTCTCTGCTGAGTGCATCACACTGTAATCATAAGTTAACCATGACCTTAGCACAGCATGAGTCAGAAATCAGATGCAACAGGCGATGAGTAAGAAGCTCAGGAAATATTTCTTTTCCTGATCAAACTTCAGGTTCCCGGGTTACTGAGCTTAAGAATAAGTTAAAGACGCTTTAAACTGTTTACTCACTCCTCTTAAAATGAAATGCCTTTTCAACCATTTTAACTGATTATTTATTATTATTTATCAACATACATTTACTTTTAATTTCTTCAGTTTGCAATTCTGCAGTTGCATATATTTGGGCGTCCTTATAATGGCTCGGTGGACCGATGTTGGTCCAGCAACATCTTTAACTGCTTCTGTAGCTGAGTAACTTCGATTTATTCTGATATTTATTTTTTTGAAACTTAATTTTTTTCAATTAACAAATTCATTCTTAAAGAAAAATAAAATAAAATAATATATACTTTACTTATACACTTTACTTGGATTTATCACTTCACTTGGATTTTCACTTTATTTGGATTTAGTTTTTACAATATATATATAAACAGAAGAGCTATATGTATAGATATTTTATCTCTTTTTATTCAGATTTTATTTTTTCTTTATCTTTATTATATTGTATAGTTGGATGTGTGTATATATTATATAAAACTGTAACTGGAGCATGTAACAAAAGTAATTTCTCTCTGGGATTATTAAAGTATTTCTGATTCTGATATATATATATACATTTTTAGGTTTGTATTCAACATTGCATTGTAAAAGCCTCTTAAGTCATTCAGCATTCTCTCGTAGATTTGGATAATTCATCAAATCTTTAAGCTCCAATTTGGACATATATATATATTATTGCCACCTGATTATTGGCAAGACATTTACTGAGCTTAGAACTGTACAGTATGAGGTAGCTCTAACACAGCCAGGCCTTGGCCAGCACACTCACAGTGTGATTATTCAGCCTTTTGTCGACTGTTTGATTGCTTCTCTCAAAGGGCAGAGCCCTGCAGTAGTGTGCATGCAGGATAATTAGTGTTGTGATTGTACTCAATAACCACAGGCCTGTTTGCTGAAGCCCATAGGCCACTTTGGTCAGTTTGACTTGATGTGCACCAAAGGAACTTGCACTCACTGAGCCAATCAAGCGAATTATTGCAGGTTACAAGGGTTTTTGATGATGTTTTTTTTATGCAGCATGTGTATGACAAGACTGCTGATTCTTGTAATAGTAAAACAAAGTGCTCTGACTTCCATCAGGTGAGCAGCCTAATTTATATTCTATGGGGGCCAGAACCTACAGAGGGTCTAACACCAGGAATCGTCATCTGATCACTTTTTTCTCCACTTGTTAATTTGATATGCTGCTGTCAAAGTGAGGCAGTTTAATTTCAGTTCATTTAGTATGACCGAACTGGAGAAAAACATTGATTATTCTAGGAGCATGTTTGCAGTTTTGGGATTTTCATGAAAATATACCCTAGTCTGTTTTCTCCTCTGCTTTTCTTCTTTAACATGCTGATCAAATATATGTCAAAATTTAATCTGGTTTATTTTTAAGTAGAAAATAAATGTAATATTTTTAGCATGCATGACTAATTTCTAACATATTTTATATTATATTTAGGTAAAAACATAAGACATGTATTTTACTTTTATTTGTATTGATAACATAATGTTTGAATAGTCTTTAAAATGTTATTTTTATGAAGCTTTTATGTTTAGTTAATGTTACTGTAAGGTCTACTTGTAAATACTTAGCATGATATTCAGTTTGAATGTCAGCAAACATGAGAGAGTTGGCCCAATATATAGATAAGACTGATGCTTAGCAGGGAAGTTACAACATATAGCTAGAAACAAACCAGTGAAACATAGTGGTGGCAACATGATGCTTCGGGAACACTTGCTGATCAGAATTGATGAAAACTATCCTGTAAGAAAAACCCTTTTAGTGTCTGCAGAAGCCTTAAAACTGTGGGTAATGTTCACCTACCAGCCTAAACATACAGTAGAGCAACAACTAAGTGGTTTTGATCAGAGCATATGTATGTATTAAAACGGCCCAGTCAAAGTCCAGGTGTAAATCCAGTTTAGAACCTATTGAAAGCTGAATCCCCTGCTGTTTTCCATTAAACCCAACTGAGCTTGAGAGATTTTGAATCCTAAAAGACCTGCAGGAAGAAAATAACTGTGCAAATTTCTGCTTCTGTAACGCTAGATGTAAATGCATGCCACACTTTTCAGCTGGTTTTATAATCATGCTTTAAACATCTCTGTAACCCTTTCCCTGACCTGTCTACTGTGGCCCATGGTCTTCATAAGATCTTATTTTACTGATATCATTTTATCTACAATTCCCATTCTTCTGGTGGTTTAAAAAAAAAAAAAAAAACTTTAAATGTCCTGACTAAAAGTAGCAAAATTAATGCAAAATAAATTCCTTTTTAAATATTAAATCTCCAATGTATTTTTTTCACAGGTTCATTTCAGGATTTAATTCAATTTTTTTTTACAAAATGATTTTTATTTTCTTTCTATTTACAAAACTTACTTGCTTGCAACAATACTAGAACAATTTTTACCCCATAAAGGACTTACTTTATTGTCACATGCATTATTTTCCAGAGTCCATTCTCGTTCATAGGGATGTGTTAGCTTTGTATGATCACGGCGCATTTTTCTCCAAGATCTTTTTTTCTGGATGCATGTTTCCAAAGTCTTTGCAGACCCTAATGAATATTGAGTGCTCTATCTCTTCTGTCTTCCCATTAATGAATAGATGTTGGTAATTATTTGACCAATGCCTCTCTCCCATGACATGTCCCATATCCATCACTAAGTTAAAATTAAATTAAAATCAATACATCTGGCAGACTCCCAGGACAGAGTCAGTGGTTTCTATATATGGGGGGACCCCTGCAGGTCTGAATAACAGCTATTGATCCCTCTTGGGGAATATTCTTTTTTATCACCCCCCCCAAATTGCACATACATTATAAAAACAGAAGATAAGTACCCCTCACCTTTTTTTCCCTCATAGTAACATGCATTAGCAACCACCGATAAAACCATGTTTACTTCTATCGTTCCATCCAACGATATGGAAAGAAAAAGCCCCGGAAAGAAGAGCTGTTTCTTAGAATACTGTGATTTATATTTTTATAAACTGCAATGCTAACCTTGGTGTTACTGCTTCTTAAAAAGAATGAAAACAAATAGCTTTGTAAATCATTGTAAAAAGCAGTGGCAGCTTGATGTGAACGGAGGGAGAGAAGTGGACTAAAGATAAGGTGTGTCAGCAAACACTGACTGGGTTTTATCACAATAAGGTTTCTGTGTCGGAGGAGGCGTAGGAGGCCGGCCACCGAATGCTCCTCCACAGAGAGCGCACATTCCTGCAGGTCAGGGCTCAGGGTTATGATTGTGTTTGTGTGTGTAAGTGTGCAGAAAGACTTAGCGTATGTTTACACTATGAACGGTTGGAGAGGTCTGAGAAAAAGCTGCACTTTTTGGGGGTGATTTTTCCACTCTTTCCTCCCCTATTCACCATCACAGACTCTGTTTGCTCTGACCTGTGATAAGCTGGACGGAAAAACTGTGTTTGCAGTTATAACTATAATCATTATTTGTTTACCCCATTCCAAACCTTGTGATGAATCTCAGGTGCAAAAGCAACATCTGGTGTTGGAAGGAAACGAGCAAAGCTATCTTGTTCTTTGTTTTCTTCTAACAGAAGAGGTCAAAATTAGCTGCTAAGGAGGAGGCGAGAGTTTGGCGCTCATGAACAGAGCAGGGAATTAAGTTTCACACAAGCATGATGGGTTGTAGTCTTTTAGCAAATGACATGGGAGCTGAGAGACACACTAAGACATTCAGAGTGATTCTGCCTCAGCTGTGAGGTTAGCCTCAGGCATCTCTTTCTTTTTTCCTTCTATTCAGAACTTGGTACCCATTGGCCTCATGTTGATTGAGTGTTTTCTCCTCTGTTCTTCTATGGGAGTAATGTTTTTACTCTGCCTTCTGGTCCTTTTAGATCAACCAGTCTGCAGTTCCCAATCCCTGCCAACAGATGTCAGCCTTTCCAGATTATTGTCTGTGAACTGTGGTGTAAATAAGCAGCAAGACTATTCAAATCCTATGCCTCATTTTTCTGCTCTGAGACACGATTAGCAATGCAAAAGACATGCTGATCCAAGATTTACTTTGATACAAATCATGTTTGTTAATTTAATTCTTTATTGATCCCCCATGGAAAAGCCTTTTTGGGTCACCTCCCCCTGGGGAGGTCAGACCGTGGGGCCACATTTAGCAAAACCCCCCTCCACCTCTCCAGCACCAAGAGGAGACCTTGGCGTCTCGTTTCGTGACATGCTGTCAGAGATCTTACTGTCAGCTGTTAGTTGTACACTCATAGTTTTCTATAAGTCACATAAAGGACAGCAGCAGACAGGGGAGCATCATTTACCAGGGAAAAGGAAAGTTGGTCAGAGCTTTTAAGGGCTAAATATATTATAAATATATACATGTATATATGTATAAATATATACATTTCCAAGAAGGTCAAAAAAACCTAAATAAACAGCCAGAGCTTCAATTGAACCAATTAGATTAAACTACATCATATCCTAGATTGGCCAAGTCAAAGTAAAGACCTAAATTACATTGAGAATACATGGCAATATTTGATCATCTTTGTTTCCATGCTTTATATTCGATGTGATTAAATTTCAGCTATTTTGTAAATAAGAATTGGTCTTTTAGAAAGGTAGCCCAAAAGATTTACTGCTGAAACTGTGATAAAAAGTCCTTCTAAAGAGTATTAACTCAGGTGGGATGAAAAGGTCTCTCTTAAAATTTACAATCATACACTCGATTGTGTTGGTCTATCACATTAAACCCCAATAAAATCATAGGTCAGCTTTTTAACTTGACGAAAAGCAAAGAAGGTCAGAGGGAGTGAATACTTCTGCGAGGCATTGTAGCAGTGGCTAGAAATGTGGGACGACTCTGTTCTACTCATAAAAATAACAATTCACTCTTTACATTTCATAATGCCAAGGGCTTAATCCTGTTTATCTGCAGCGCCTGTGATAACTCCTGGTAATCACAGGCATTGTTATCGTATTTATCCAGCAATGACAGATCAGAGGGTGTTAAATGCACTTCACATACTGTTGACATTTCCTGGATTTGAGAATTTAGTTTTTTTTTTTGTTTTTTTTTGTCCAAAGGAAAGAAAAAAAAAAAATCCCTTATATATCTGCATTCAGGAATGGCAGATTTTTTGCCCTTAACACAAAGTGTATTTCCACTGTTTAAGTGCCTGTGAAGAATTAAAACAAACCAGAATGCCATGTCATAATGTTAAGCAGATATTTTGTCAAATAAACATGAACATATTTGAGTGGTTTGCATGGCAGCTGTTGGTTTTGTTTCCAGCGTACAGCTGGGCCTTTGATTTTTGCTAAGAAAAAACAGTCGTTGGGATACCGCTCCTAAACACAAACCAGGCTCTGTAAGTAGCTGAGAGTGAAGGGTAAGTCTCTTCCTTCCAGGCAAGAGCTTGTCTGAGAATCTCAGCGGCAGGAAGGCACAAGGTGGAGACCTCTTCAGATCTGGCTGCTATTAACAGTCTTGTGATCTCCTCATGTTTACCTACTCTCACAACTCTATTACTCGGGGCTGTGCTGAGCACGGGATGCGGGGCCCAGCCTCTTTGAAGTCACGTTGATCCCTGAGACTACACTCTTGGTAATTGTGCTGTCTTTTTTCTTCTCCTGCGCTCTGTCCTCTTTGACCCGGTCCTATTACCTTCTCGGTTTGTTTCTTTTTTGTTGTTGTTTCATTTTCTTCTTCACCAGATGAGACTTTAAAGATGCAGATGGGGATTTTCTTTGTAACTGTGTGCGTCATCTTGTCTAGTCTGATGTAGCAACAATAACAGAAAAAAAAGCCAAGGTTGATGTGCAAAATATAATTGTGTTACCTTCAAATACTTCTTGCCTTAGTACAGAAATGTCCTTTTATTTTCTCACTTGAAAACCAGAAATGTATTTGACTGAGATTTTACGTGGCAGCGCAACACAAGTAATGCGTTATTGTGACACAGGAGGATAATGATAAATGCCTTGTTAAACACAAGAAAATAATGAAAATAAACTCCTGAAAAGCAAAACATGTATTTAATTTTGTATATAAAAAACATGCGAGCAATGTCTGTGATATTTTACAGACATTGTCCAGAAACTAACCTGGCCAGATTTTAATGTGTAGAACTCAACTGAGTTCTACGTTATCAATGTGGGATGGCTGCCATTCAGTCTGCGCATGAAAAGAAGGGACGTTTAGAACAATACTTCAAGCTGATTAGGTGACATGCCGGCTAGAACTCGCCTTCCATAATACGCTTTCAGCCAATCTGAGCAGCAAATCGTGACGTTGAGTGTTTTCACAAATAGCGGAGTAAGCTGTTAAATCAAACTTTTTCCAAATCCTGATGGAAGAAAAGCACAGACATATTTCCCATCAACAAATGCACAAAGTGCTTGTCTTTGCTTCTTTTTAAACAAGAAACTGTCGCTTTTTTAGCTAAAGCCGAGTAGATTGCCGAATCGACAGGTGAGTCCTCCAGCGTAGCCATGTTTGTAACCAACCGGCAAGGCCCTTCTGACTCTCTTCAATTATACAAGTCCCGCCCCTAAAAAACACTGCTGGCATTTCATTGGTCTGACTGGCTAGTTGTTACAAGACGGATATATTAGCGGGAGTCTTTCAAGATGGATTGGTTATGAGACTGAAAAGTCTGCTGTCGAGACAATCCAGCTTGCAGCAGAATGTTTTCCAGAAACAGCAATTTATGACTTTCTCTAAAAGTTATACTTTTGTCTGAACTTTGACTACAGTATTTGAATACAAGAAGATGCTTTGATCTAAAGCATTCAGTTATAGCTGTTGCTTTTTGTATTTTTTCTGTTGTCTTTCTACATGCAGAAGGTCAACAGTTACTTATATTGAAATAAGGCTTAGAGGGTAGGACCCAGCATTCAGGAGATACAGTCAGTGGGATAAATCAAAGTGTTTTATTAAAACGAAGAATACAGGAGCGGGCTATGGATCAGTAGCGGCTATGTGGGGACACCGCCAATCACTGGAAACTCTGGTTAGAGAAAAACACAGGTCCACCTCCATAGAATGCGGTAGGATCCAGCTGGAGGGTTCCTAATTAGATGCAGCGGGCACCGCCCAGAGGGAACCAGATGCTGCAATCTCAGAGGGCAAGAATGAATCCGAGCCAGGTCAGTAAAACAGATCAGAATAGGAAGGCTCAGAAATCCAGGAGTCTGTAGCCCGGTCAGGGGTTCCAATAAGAACAGGAACAGGCTGGTTCCTTCTTCCAGGAGTCCAACAGAGAGTTCAGGCACAGCGTTCAGATGGAAACAGACAAGCTCAGTTGGAAAGAGGCGGAATACGGCAGGGTATCAAGTACGCTAAAAACTTGCTCTCTCCACTGATCCGAGACAGGACCAGGGTACGCTCAGTGAATAAGAGACATAAGAATAAGAAACCCTCTCTCACCACTGGCCCCCTGAGAACAAGAACATGAACTATGTCATCAGCATTGATCTCCAACTCAAACTCAATGATCTGGCCCCAATAGATGGGACTAAGCCGTATATAAAGAAGCAGAAGCAGGTGGATTAGATGATTGGCAATTGGAAACTGGGCAGACTTAGGCAGGTGAAAGAAATATGCAATTAGTCCAGCTCTCAGAGCCATGATCATGACATATATATCAGCTGGGACAAACACCCTGTGAAAACAGTACAAAGCATATAGAGTATTATTTGCCAGGAAAGTCCTCACTGGGAGGTGTCTGTCTAGTGTGAAATAGAATAAACTTAAAGCTTATCCATATGTATATGTTGTACCAAGTTAACTGGCAGCTTGTGTAAGAATGTCACATCTGAGAGGTCAGATAACTCCCTATGACTTGTTTTGTGTTTCCTCATTTTAATGTAATAGTCCAATTTGTAGTGTGCATGACAAACACTAAGATTGAATGACATCTTTCAGCCTATTTCTATGTTCAGAGGACGTATCAGGCTAAACCTTTTGAAAATATCAAATTATAGGATCATTTTTGGCCACCTAACCCTGCCTTAAACCTCCCTAACTTTCTCCTTGATCTTTCTGCAGGGTTCCTTGGGTTTTCATGATACTGTTTGTTCTCTAAAAAAGACAAACAAACTCAGATCTGGGCATTTTTCTTTCTATTTTTTTTTTAAACAATTTGGGTGACTTGTGAAGGCAGATTGCTGTACCAGATTTTGTTTAAGGGAATTAGAGTACAGTGGCTAAGCAAATTACACACCATAGTCTTCATATATATAGATATATAGACAGACGTACATACATAGGTATGAACGGACGGACGAACACATAGAATAATAACATAAATGTGCACTTTTTCCCTGCTTTATATTTATTATGAGGGAAAATAGAAGCAAAAGGAAAAGGGAATCCACATGTGAGATGTCCACATTTATACCAGATGTCAACAACTGCTGTTTCTGCAGCCATGCCTGTTGATAAAGAAGCTGTAATTACTTTTGATTTGGATTAATTTCTTTTTTCCATTTTTTTCCTGTTTTTCTTTTTTTTTTTTTGGTTTGTTTCTGATCACTGATGAGATCCATGTTCAGTGATGTGTACCATGGAACACCTGTGTTTTGTTATAATTACTTTGATTACACCTACTATGCGATTTGACAGCGGTGTGAGGAGAGGGTCCAAAATAACTGGCAGAGAATTTCAATTTCTTCTAAAAGGCTGAGAAAATTTGCTCTTTTGAAGATCCTATCAGCAGAGGGATATTCATATGGCTACTTGCTGGGATTTTTGAGTGTAATAAGCAACAGGGAGGCACGCTGGACTGCGTAGTTCAAAGTTCCCACTTTCTTTTGCTTTTGATCAGTTTGGCGTGATGGGTATTGGTCTGCATCCAGACATATGACAGTCCAGGGGGCCTTGTTGGTGAAGTCGGCTCTCCTGAAAGACTTCAGGTGCCTGATTCGGAACAAATGCTCACAAACAGAAACACAAGCACACCAGAGAGATGACGTGTGTGTGTGTGAGGATGTGTGTGTGTGTTTTTCTCTCTTTAAGTAGGAGAAGGATGAGGGTGACAGGTAGTGAGCTGCGTTGAAGTAGAACACGCAGTCATGGGCATCTCCTGGTTTATGATGCTAGTCAGAAAACTGACAAGCCAAAGCAGCTTTTGCTTTTTATGCTGCAGCTCTCAATGTAAATGGAGCTTCCAGCTTCCCCTCATGCAATCACCCCAGACCCACTAACTAGGCGGCAGTGGTTTGGTTTCCCTCTAATCCTTCTGCACATTCTCGTTTTCCATCTGTCTCTCTGTAAACTTTGGGGTTTCTCTCTCCCTTTTGTCTTTCCCTTATTGCTCCCTCTTGTCAAGTTACAGAGCAGATGTATCATTCTCTCCAGACGACAGGAACCTATATTTTATGAGTACGAGGGGAATGGTTTCCAAAAGCGATAAATGCTGCCTATATACTGTATATATAACGTTATAGCAGCCCCTAACATCCTTTAGAAACGTACAGAATCCTGTTTGTGATGTCCTACGTGGCACTTTAGAGCTACTTGTCTACTCAGGGTGTTTCCCTTAAGTTTTGTTTTTTTCTATTTTTAAAGATTCACTTTACAGTGCAGAGCAACAGAGTGATTTAAATAGAACTACTATTTGTTTTTTGCAAGCTTTAAAAACTTTTTCATTTGGAGACAAAGAACAGTTCTATAAATAACAGATTTTCCACTACAACTCAAAAATATTTCTTCAAATGAGCATTGCTTTAAGTCTCTTTTGCATGTTTTCTTTTTTTTTTGACCCGGTCAGATGGTGCAAACACACCTGTGATTAGTTTAACAAAATTGCAGCCAAATAAATTGAACAAGCAAAAGCGCAGAACTACAGATGACTGCACTTTGAGATGTCTGGAAGCAGTTTCTGGTGCCTCCAGTGGGCTGCAGCGTGCCTGTCATACTAGCCGGCTCTCTAGCAGCAGAGTGGTAAAATGGCACAGATGTTGAGGGTTAGAGGGGCCTCTCTGGGGTGCTGAGAATGATACTTTGACAAGGAGTGAAGGACAACGAAAGGAGACGGAGAGGCCATGGCTCTTCTTCCAGAACACCTGAAACACGCTCACCTTTATCTGCAAAGAAATGAAGGTGCCCTTTGTTATGCCCAACATTAATTTACATTTACAGCCGGGACTCTGAAGAAGCCTTCCAGACTGTGCTTGCGGAAACCTTTGGAACCAAAGAGGAATGGGTTTGAGTCATTCGACAGGGTGTTGCATAGACTAGCATTGCCTGAAAGGGTGGAGAGCTTCAAAGTGAGAGGAAACATAAAAGAGCACTCTGAAGTGTCCAGTTATCAATTCCCAATGCATTGAGGGATTGGATCAATAACTCTCCACCTGAATTTCAGGACATGTCTTTGAAGTGAGGGGAGCAGCAGATGTATCATACTGTATTTTATCTTTTCGTGAAACAGATTCTTAGCAGATATATGTATCAAAATGTGCAACATTTTACATCCTACACATTTGAGGATATGATAAATTAAACAAATGCTGCCTTTGTTGATCATTTTAGGCTTAAATGTCAAAAGTGCATACAAATAAAAATGTATAACAGTTTTTTTTTTCTTTTTACAGGAAAAAATATGTTTTTAAATATGTTTTTTCCCCAAGATACATTTTCCTGTTATCAAGGCATAATTGTAGGCTGCAGCTGACAGAGGTGGCAGACCATCCCCTGGTTTTACATTTCACGAGTGTTTACATGCGCCATGTTTCACAGAGTGGAAAATTGTTTTCAGCATGATGCCAACAGGTGGACTCATCAGAGAGTCAACATAATTATAGCAATCATTCCTCTCTGCAATTAGTAATATTGATCATTTGCATATTATCCTAAACTTACGGTTGAACATAGACTTTTATTTTTTGTCTCTAATGTTTCCCAAAACATTTGGGACTGCACAAGAAGTGACAGATTCTGTTTAACAACATTTTCCAAGATGCCAATGATTATAAAACTTAAAAAAAAAAAGCTATTTAACTACAAAAAATTGATTGAAAAAGAGATTTAGTCAGGCCTGGCCAAAGACACAAGGATATTTAAAAGCTACTAAGGGCCCTAGGGCAACTATAATATTTATTATTATTTTTTTCTTTTTTGCATACGGAAAGATTTTTCTATGTTAACAGTAACAAAAACACAAAATGTCATAGATATTGTGCGTTGTTTTACATTAATATACTTCTCATAATTTAAACAACAGGACTTACAAAAAAAATATATATATATATGCATATAAAGGACAGCAATGATGAGAGTATAGATATATATATTCTGATCACTGCTGCACTTTACATTGGCAATGTTTATTTACTCCAACTGCAATATCATTGCACTGTTGTAATGCTGTTGTGTGTGTATATATATATATATATATATTTAAAAAAGAAGAAACTGCTCTCTTAACCACCCCTTGTACTCCTTGGTGAGGTGGGTTGTTCCATCATCTCAAGCTTGGGTCCTCTACCAGGGGCCAAGGAGGTTGAAGTTCATTCTAAGTATCTGAGCTCTTCCTAAAACTACACAATTCTGGACTGAAGACTGTAGGATGTTTTTCCAGTTATCTATCAGCCATTTCTCCAATGTAGGGGTTGCTACCCCCAGTGCTCCCATGACAATGGGCACTACCATTGCCTTCACCTTCCAGGCTCTTTGTAGTTCTTCCCTGAGGTTTTGGTATTTTCCCAATTTCCCATGTTCTTTTTTCAGATGTTTCCATCATTTGGGATGGCCACTCTACAGCTGTCCTCTGTTACTGATCAATGATCACAACGTCTGGTTTTTTTGCCTCAGCTATTTTGCCTGTTTGTATCTTGAAGTCCCGCAGATCTTAGGTCTGTCATTCCTGCCAGTATTCTGGTGTAAGATGGATTGTTTCTTGGGCCTCTTTTCATTGCCTTCACCTGGGATCTTGCTTGGAATGGGAGATCTGGGCCTCTATTATTCCAGTGCCGAAGGCCCGCTCCTGTGCTACCATGATTAGTGCTTCTGTGCTGTCCTTCAGTCCGGCCCTTCTATAACCATTGGTAGGATTTAGTCATATCAGCTATTCGTCAGTGCTACACCGCATACAGGGGTTTTCCTCCCATGATGGTTCCTCCGCTTCTTTCATTTCTAGCTTCCTCTGTCTTTCAAGTTTTAATATCAGGGGCCTGAGTTTCCTCCTTATTATCCCAGAAGAGTATTATTGGCAAGGCGAAGCCGTTGATTGGCTGGACCTTGTTCTTGCCATTTAGATGACTTCTCAGAACTTGCCTTACTTGTTGCAGGTATTTGGCTATTGCTGATTTCCTTGCAAACTCTTCATTTTTGCCATTATCATGTGGTGTTGCAAGGTAGTTGAAGTTCTCTTCTACATCTGCTATTATTCACTTCTGTGTGGGCTGGAGGAGGTCTGGTTTGGGGACCAATGGACTTCGTCTCTGCTTTTTGCAGATAATGTGGTTCTGCTCTTTCCTTCCTGCTAGGTCTACAGTATAGACTATGGCAATTCACAGCCGAGTGTGAAGTGACTGGGACGAGGATCAGCTCATCAAAGCTTCAGGGTATTTTTCATGATAGCAATAAGGAGGCTTTTCCGCTTCAGGTTGGAGGAGAGTTCCTGCCTCAAGTAGATGAGTTCAAGTATATCGAGGACCTGTACATGAATATGGTTGCTGCCGTAATGTGGATGGAGTTAGCTGAGGTGGCTTTGACTTTTCTCTGCTGATCTGGAAGAGGTGTCCTGCTGAGACTGTTGCCCCACAACCCAGTCACAGGTAAACTGAAGAAGAGTATGAGAGTACAGATCATTTTATCTGATTAAATTCAGATTGGTTTTTAAAATTTAGAGTGTTTACATTTCTTATTCTCATGAACAACATGAACAAATGTCACAGCAGATGAACCTACCAATACACTGGAAAAACGATCTAGAAATAAGCAAAAATGTCTTAAATTAAGTGTATTTTCCTTAATTTGAGAAGGTAAATGAGATAGTTTGCCAAAAGAATTAGTATTTTTACTCTATAAATAAGATCATTAGATAATATGCACTTGAAATAAGACAATGCAATAGTGTTTTCTTATTTTAAATGTAAATTGTCTTGTTCTATTGGCAAAATGTCTCTTTTACCTCCTCAATCCAAGAACAAATGCACTTATTTTAAGAAAAAATGACTCATCTAGATTTAGATTCCAGTGTATGAAATCTGCACAAGATTATTTTTAAAATCTTTGTTCCAGCAATCTAAAAAGGACAAATACATAGAGTAGGCCATGTTTGTGTACACCTCACTGTAATCACAAAGAATACTCTACTTCATGCTTTAGGAAGGACATTTTTCAAAAACAAATTAGCCATATGTGTCAGATGAGTGGACAGTTATCTTGCTTGGTTGATTTAAGTGATGATCAGTAGGCAGCAAGAGCAATTTCTTCCTATCTGTTGTTTTAAACACAGAAGACAGACGTGCATTTAAATAAATCAAACCTTACAGATGGTTGGACAAACCAACTGGCTAAATATACTCCATGTTTTGGTGCTCTGTTTAATTGACTGGAGCAATTATAATTAGAATATTTGGTTTTGTTTTAATTAATTTTGGATTCTTAGAGAGGTAAATGACTCTACATGTTGAACAGCACGTTGTGGCCCTTTGTCCCTGGTCCTGTACTAAAACACTTAGATGTTCATAACACTAAAGAACTGCAGCATTCTTTCCCCATTATTTTTAAAAGTAAGTTCCTCAGTTGATGAAACATTAATTAATTAAACATATCTTGAGTGTCCTGGACAAAAGCATCTATAAGGCCATTTAGAAGAGTTAAGTGGGAAGCCTTGCTCTCTGCTTTTAATATGCCTCGCTAAGGCTTAAAGAAAGAGGGAATGCAGTACAGATATGATGTACCCTTTTGCTCCCCTTCATTAATCATAATAAAACGATTGACCCCTAAATAGCCTATTCCTTGCCTGGACCATTAGGCTGGATGACCAAGACTTTAAATATTAATTAGGCTCTTTACAATTGTTCAGTGAAGAACAGTACACCCCTGGGTATTTTTTACTTTTCACTGTGTTGTTGAAATAAATATGTTTTTATTAGGCAAAATAAAACTTTTAAGCAGAATTATTTTAAATATTTATCTTCACTAAAATTACATTAAGAAAACAAACCTACCGAAGCCTCAACAGCTTTTCCATTCATTTCTGTTTATGTGGGACAAACGACACTTTTTAAAAGAACTGTTTTGTTTTTTTATTGTTTTTTTGCTGGTGACTTTAAATGGCCCTTGATGATCAAATATTTTGCCAAAACAATGTATTTTTTTGTTGCCATAGATCCCAAGTCAGCCTGTACATGAAGTCCTTCTGATAGAAGATAACTGGACTTCCTATCTACTAACTTCTATTTACGCAGATGGATTCTAAACATGAGAAGGCTGCAACTTTTCTGGGTGTATATTATCTGATGGTCTTTATGTAAAAGTTCCCATGATAAGCTGCAGGGAAGTGGGCTGGCGTTTGACTGGGAAGGGCCATTTTGAATGGCTGCTACTGTGAGACAACTTGCAGAGGGAATAAAATGACATAATTATGTTTAAAATAACAATAATAAAAAAATCTCTATTATATTATTAAAAGTGCATAATAGTTACCTAATCTAAGTGCAAAAATAGCCTACTAAATTCTTTGACAGATCAGTTTTTTTACATGCTCACATTAAGGCAACCTTTATAAAAATATTTTTACTTTTCAATATCCGTCTTTAAAGTTTAATTCTAAATCAATTTCTTTGATGATATGCGATTAATGGAAAACTGAAATTGTTTTGTCCCTTGAACAAATTTAATACTTTTCCCCAGACAATTGGCATGTGGTGTCGAGTATAGGTTAAATTGTGTGAATGTCACAAAACCTTTTCAGTTTGAATGGGAGTGAGTTGAAAGTGATTAAAACTTAGAAATCACAAAAGGTAATGACGATGAGGAGGACAAAACAGCCGAAAAGGGAAGAGTGGAGCAAAGAGCTCCGGTTTTTATCTAAGACTGTTTGCAGTTAGCAATGGGATCAAAACTTTTTCTCATATATATTTTTAAAAAGTAACACTGACTGAAAGATGCTTCACTGTCACCTTAAACAGTAATTATCTTCCAATTTGATTTGGATTTCATGTTAGCTTCTGGCCTAACTGTAATGGTGTTAGCTCTAGCTAATATGGTAAACAGCAGATCACAACTCAATCACATTTCTTTGTTTCATCAAATTATTGTCTAAATTTACACCAGATGAATAAAACGCAATTAGAAAAATCAATGTTGGTAATGTTAGCCTTGCTGTTTTCACTCTGTCGGCCTCAGTGAAGTAAGACCTATATGGGAGAATTATCCTGCCATAATGTAAGAGCACGTCATTTCAATTCGAGAAAAGAATTTCATCTTCTTGCTCTCAAAACTTATAATGCTCACACTCAAAACATGCGCTCTCTCTCAAATATTTTCTCTTCTCTCTCAAATCTTTGTTTCTTCTCTCAGATTTAATGCTTCTTGCACAGATATTTTCTCCTCTCACTTGCCTCCTTCTCTTCGCGCACAAACCGCGCTCTGCTCGAGTCTCAGTTACGCTCGCAAACCCGTAGGCTCTGCTTGCAGATTTTTTTTGCTCTCTCTCGGATTGCAATCGGATCGTTGCCTAGCAACCTTTCCAGTCAATAGAACGACAGCTTCAGAAAGGGTGCGCTTGTCTAACTCTACTGAGTGTGCCTGTGATAAACCTTACCGACAATAAAATGGCTTTTTTGTTTTTATATATATATATTGTGATGTTATCGTTTAATAACATGTATTAAAATGTATTCTTTAAGTTTTTTTTTTGGATTGTGATGTTATTGGTTAATAAACTGCATTAAAACTTTTATAATATCTGCCAATAAGTGGCCTGCCATCGGAGAGGCCGTTGGTGCCTGCTGCGGGCCGAGGCCACTTACGGGTTTGCGAGCGTATCTGAGACTCGAGCAGAGCGCGGTTTGGGCACGAAGAGAAGTAAGCAAGCGAGAGGAGAAAATATCTGTGCAAAAGCATTAAATCTGAGAGAAGAAACAAAGATTTGAGAGAGAAGAGAAAATATTTGAGAGAGAGCGCATGTTTTGAGTGTGAGCATTAAAAGTTTTGAGTGCAAGAAGATGAAATTCTTTTCTCAAATTGAAATTATGTGCTCTTGCATTATGGCAGGATAATTCTCCCATAGACCTAACCACGTCATATACCTAGCTTGGTGACCTCATTAAGTGGAAAATAATCAAAAAATCTTATTTTAAAAGTACAAATGAGTTTTT
Organism: Cyprinodon variegatus; assembly: GCF_000732505.1. Taxonomy (NCBI): domain Eukaryota; kingdom Metazoa; phylum Chordata; class Actinopteri; order Cyprinodontiformes; family Cyprinodontidae; genus Cyprinodon; species Cyprinodon variegatus. The sequence goes on from NW_015150830.1 coordinate 127,980, forward strand.
ACATATAACAAACAACAGGTTCCACTAGTTGTGGATCCCTTTAAGTTAATTTCACATTATTCAAAGTCACCTATAAACTCAGATGTTCCCTTGTCATGGCTTGTAAGTGACTAATGCAAGCATCAGTCGCTAGGTGCAAACATGCTATGCGATGGCTTTTTTTAATCTTGCACAATTTTCCCCTTTGCCCCTTTAAACTACTGCAGCATTGTTCTTTTCACCCCACAATATACAGTGATTTGTCTCTGATTAAAATTTCTGCTGAGATTTGAAGCCCATACCAGTGTTCTCTGCTGAACTGGTCTTCCTTGGTAAAAATTGAAAGCCTTTTCATCTCAAAGGGCTTGAAGGGTCAAAGGAACACCAAATAACCCTCCCTGTTGTGTTTCAGTTTTTTTTTTTTCCCTTACTCACTACTTTGTAACAAACTGCGCCTTTGTCGGACGCAGCTCCTGTCATGCCGGGGCTTGGGGGGGACTGCCCTCAGGTTCAAGCTTTGAGACCGTTTCGTCTTAAAAACGGGGTCTGCTTTATTTCACCTCCTGACCTAAGGCCTAAAAAGAGCCACTCAGGAAAAACAGAGATATACGATACATCAAGACCTAGTGGAAGTCCGTGGCCGGGAAATGAGGGAGCAGCAAACTGCAGAGTGAGCAAAAAATAAAGGAGCTTATTGAAGAGGGATTTTTTTAAACCCCACAATTCTTGTTAGGCAGCGAAAGTCAAGATTCTGGACGGTGACAGCGAAGGCTTGAAGGTGATTGTCACTATTTTTTTTAAAAGAAACCAACCTCTACATGCAAACAGCTCCCAACGTTTATTGTTCATAAATGTATAAATAGATAATCCTGAAGTTGATCAAATTCTGCTTTAAGCCATCCAAATGAACTTAAAAGATAACAAAATGTACAATATAACAATCCCTGTTTCAATTTTCAACTGAGATTGACAAAACCATTAGATGTATCCATTTATCCATTTCAACCACAAAATGAGATTTGCTGTTAGATTTCCAAGTTTGACCCATCTGGTTTAAATTAATTAAATTGATTGACTTGAAGGGTTGCTGCATAGAGAATCAATCTGAAGAGGGACAACCCAGGGGGCATCTGTGTAGATGTAGGGAGGAAGGGCCTCCTATTGTTCAGTGGCATGGTTTTAGCCAACACTTGACCTTGGGGCAGCCCTGGCCTCCACATTCTGTGCCGCAGTGACAATACCAAGACAAGAGCTTGGATGCTCAATACAGGGAAAAACCCAAGGTTTAAGCTTAGGGTCAGAAAAGGTCGGCATGGAAGCTTACGAGTATTAATGATTGACCTCCAAATAAAGGTGGAAGCAAACATACAGACTGAAAAAAAAGAACTGGAAATAGGTTTGGTTGGTGTGAGTGTCAGAGAAAATCAGAAAGCCCTCAGAGAATAGAGTCTGAGTCCTGTTTCGCAAAGATAACAGAGATTGGCCAATAAAAATGCATCCATCACAAGGCCACTAAGCCGAAGCCTTCTTTTGTGTATCCATGCAGCTAAGAGCAGGAGCTGGGAAGAGTGGCGGGTGGAGGGAAGAGAGGGGGCTCAATCTGTGGAGATGGGAAAGAGGGGTTGGGTGGGGTAGCATAGGAGGTATGCTCAGGCCAGCCTGGCGTGGACAAGTGAAGTGGGAACGCTCCATTGCTTATTCAGTAGGGAAGAGATCCCTGAGAAGATAGAGGCCCACCAATCTTTTGAGCGGTGCGTTGGTGGGGGTTGGAAGAACTGCTGCTACTTTAAAGGAGATTTCTAATTATAATGGTGAAGCCTGGATTTAGGGGAGTGACAGACTAGTCTGAATATACAGTATGGAAAAAAGTGGGGGGAAGAAACTGTCGGTGAAAACACGTCCACAGTTACATTTTGGCAGCAAGAGCTGTTAGATATTTTTCCATATAAGCCATCAAAGAGGCTTGACTATTCGTTTGACCTATTGGTATTATTTGTTCTTTTGTTTTTGGTCAGGAGAACCATCCGTTCTGTAGATTCATATGAAAGATGTACAAAAGGTGCTGATGTCACAGACCTTGACAGATCCCTTTCAGTTAATAAAATGTGCTTTAAATACTTACACAAGCCAATGAAAGGTCAAATTAGATTAATTCATGTCAGCATTCACAAACAAGTAACATTACTTTTAGTATATCTTAAACCAAACAGTTTTCGCACATGCACTTTCTACTATTTTTTTATTACCGTACCTTCACCACACTGGAAAAACGATCTAGAAATAAGTAAAAATTTCTCAAATTAAGTGCATTTACCCTTAATCTGAGTGTGTAAATGAGATGGTTTGCCAATGGAATGAGTATTTTTACTCTTAAAATAAGATATTTAGATAAAATGGACTTGAAATAAGACAATTCAATTTTGTTTTCTGATTTTAAATCTAAATTG
>NW_015150830.1:131168-133336 GCF_000732505.1 Cyprinodon variegatus
GATCTAGAAATAAGTAAAAATTTCTCAAATTAAGTGCATTTACCCTTAATCTGAGTGTGTAAATGAGATGGTTTGCCAATGGAATGAGTATTTTTACTCTTAAAATAAGATATTTAGATAAAATGGACTTGAAATAAGACAATTGAATTTTTTTTTTTTTTAGGTATAGATAATAATCCATAGATTATTCCTAGCTGACCTGACTTTAAAGAATAGTATGTGTTAAATGATGCCTGACCAATCGGGTTTAGTCTCAACTTGCTGATCAATCAAATAAGAAAGCAGAGTGAAGAAGGGGAGAGTAGAACATGTGGAAAACGATCCAGATCATGAACGAGTTTTAGCTATAGGTGTAAAGTCACAATATGGGACAAGATTTGTTGCTGCACTCTCCAAATGCTTTTCTAGTTAGTTTTAGTTTAGGTTACCTATTCAAACATGTTTTGTTTTTTTAGAGTGCAGATTGTTTCACATTATGATGCGTCTCCTTCTCTCTCTGTTCGGAAGATTAATTCTGTGTGCCGGACTGCAGGAACGTCATTGTCTGTTTTATCTGTACCTATATTTCCCTCCTGTCACCTGCTGTGCTCTCTAGAGTTTCCTTGAAAACATCCTCCCCACAGTCGGCGCGTCACCCTGCGTTTCACTTCCTAATGTGAAGAGCAGGTTGACATAGATGAGCAACAGAGGGGAGATAAGTGAGTATGGGGTGATGAGCTCTCTGCTCGTGCTGATGACTTCTGCTCTGCATTGGAAGTGGCACATTGATGCGTTCAAATTGATGCGTCTGCCTTTCAACTCGTCCCGTTTTTTTTTTTTCTCCATTCTCTGTTCCTTCTTTACCCTCAGGCTTTTTTAATTTTCATCGCTCCTTCTCGTAGTCGGAGTCCATCCTGGGGACACATGCACCATAGGCACTTTAATGCACTGTAATGTTTACATTATTCATATCACTTCACAAAAGGTGCTCATTAAACTTTACATGGCCAGTTCAGTAGGCAGAGATAGATTGAAAGTGTTGTCCATATAGAAAATGTCACAGTGGATTAACTGATTCTTGAATGGAATTTTGGAGCCATTTGTTAGCAGCTCTCTTTACTTTCAAGGACTCAGGACATGGATCTTTGGATTCTTAAAGGTAATTACGAGTAAATATACAGAGGTTTGGTACAAATTGTAATTTATTACACTGTGAAATGAAATAACCTATTTTCTTGTACTAGACTTGATAAATTGTTTTAAAATTAAACATGTTCAGAGTGTAAAACATAAACAAGATGTAAACTAGAAATTTAAATCACATCTTTATCTTTTTTCTGTTATGTTCAGTCACTGCTTCAACACCATCAAATGCCTAACATATTTAAATATAGCGATATACTAAACAATATTTACAAGTATTCTAAGTAAACAATGAACATTGAAAGAAAATCCTTGCATTTATGACTGATGAGTCACTGAGTCTTCTGGAGTTTAAAGAACAATTATACCAAAATCAGAATTAGAAATACTAAAAATCCCAGAGGGAAATTACTTTTGTTACACGCTTCAGTTACAGTTTTATATATATATACACACATCCAACTATACAAGATAATAAACATAAAAATAAAAAAAATAAAATATATACACATATAGCTCTTCAACCCCACATAAAATATACAATTTTAGCTTTACTTTAAAAGCTTTTTACTATGCTATAAGCATCTAATAGGAGTCAGTATAGGAGAGTGTTGTTTTTAACAGCCATCTTAGATTTCATCTTCAGGACTTAGCTATTAACTATGAATGAGAAATATTCAAAGATCTATGTACCTTATCATTTGGCTCCTTATCCAAAAATAAACAGCATGCAATGAAACATTTGCTTTGTATATAATTTAGGGATTCCTTTTGATAGAAATTAAAGAAGGTTTTGCATAACCTCTTGTGAGCTGGAAGAAATAAAGTCTTGATAGTCAGACAAAATAATTTTGTACGCTTAGCAAAGGATGATCAGCCACATATACACTCACCGGCCACTTTATTAGGTACCCCATGCTAGTAACGGGTTGGACCCCCTTTTGCATTCAGAACTGCCTCAATTCTTGGTGGCATAGATTCAACAAGGTGCTGGAAGCATTCCTCAGGGAGTTTGGTCCATATTGACATGATGGCATCACACAGTT
>NW_015150830.1:136126-162704 GCF_000732505.1 Cyprinodon variegatus
AGTCTAGGTAGACCGCGTCCTTGGAGGACACGTCCTAGGTTTTCGAACAGAGCCTAAAACATTGCTCTGCAGCTCAGAATACACAGATTACACCTTGTTTGTTGTTTGTGTTTATTGGGCTCGGTACTGCCCCCTGTCAGTTAATACTTTTTGCATCACCCTTTCAATTTTCCCATTGTGCATTTATGGCAAATAAGAAGGATTGAATATTTAACACACATTCTTTAATATGAAGGGGAGATGATGGATCACCAGTATGTTTAAGCTCGACAATTGTCCATATACACTATATCAATTCTCTTCCATGTATTTTTTATTGCTAACACAAACATTCACACAGAAAGCAATTTCATAGAAAATTCTAATAAACACATTTTTTTTTCTCTCATCTTTGAATATCAGATATGATGATAGGTGACCACGAGTCACTGATTTGCATGTTCTCCGCTTGGATTTGTGGTGTCTCTCCAGGAACTCTAGCTTCCTCCCACAGTACAACAACATGGCTGAATATTGTCTTTTATTTCCCTCTTGGGGAGTGTGTGTGCTAATGGCCCTTTGTCCTGTGTGTCTAAGGTGTAAACCACCTTTATCCCTAAAGGTTGCAGGAGATAGGCATCAGCCCCTGGTGTTGGACGGACAAGAAGATGGATAGATGGAATAGACCTTCAGGGTGCACCAAACCTCCATGAACATAAGTGATGAACATCTGATCATCAGTTCTACAATTAACTAAACAGTCCCACTGTCCCCCTTTTTGAATCTAAGCTTTGTAAGTTAGTTGAGTTCATTTTTTTTAGCAACAATCCACAGTAAGTTCTTCCAAACAGGCTAAAAAGTGAATCCCTTGATAGTAAGAAACACCCTTCTGCCATCACAGAGGTGTGAAAACGTTGACAACCCAAAAATGTCCTGATGTGTCAAAATCTCATACCCTCCCTTGTTCAGTTCTTTTTTAACCTTCTCCATGGAAAACATGGCGGCCACCCACAAATCTCACAGTGCTCTTTTCTATCCAAATCCAAGTCAAAAGCCCCCATCTCCTTAGCATTTACCCTTTCCATATCATCTAACCGTTTTTAATAACTTTTTCAAGGTAAATTTCATAATCCTTTTTTATAGTAAATGAACTTCTTTTATTCCTACATTTTAGCCAAATTACAGCTTAAACCCTTCATATATTTAATCAGTTTTTAATAAAGATAAAGCTGATTAAGTTTAGCCACAGTCTAAATGCTTTTGTATCTTCCTGAATAGATAGATTTTTAACCACCACATCTTGTGAAACATTGTCTAAACAGTTACCTTGTCACAACACACAACCTACCATGGATGTCCCTTTGGGCAGGACTCTTTACTTGTCTTTTGCATGTCTCAGTAGAGCCTTCATCCCTTCACAATACAACATTTAACCCCCCTGTACTGTCCATAAAATGGCTTTGCTGGCAGGTACAGTAAACTGGCTGGACTAACAAAATCTTTGCACAGAGCTGAGAAAAAACATCCACACGGAAGTGAGCTGTCATTACAGTAGTGAGGCAAGTCACTGCACATATGCATCTTCTATTTCTGCTACCCTCAAGGTCCTCTTCCCCTCATAAATACGTAATTACACCCACTGCCTGGAACAACAATTTCTGTTTTCATCAGCTGTCAGAAATGACCTGAATTACCCATCACTGTTTGACCCAAATACAGCCGTTGGATATGTTAATCACAGCTTACATAACTACTCAACCCTCTTCTTCCACTGACTTGAACTGCATGCACACATGTGGCTGCAACCACTTAAAATAACACCTGTCATCAACACAACAATCTAAAGGGAAAAAAGCCATTTGAAAATGCATTTTGCATCCATAAATTAAGGTCCACTTTGACTTCTCACTGCAGGAGGCTTGCTGAGCTGCATCTTCATGAATGTTGAACATGACAGAGAAGACAGAAACAAAATAAAAGCTTGATGTCCCTGAAACCAGTGACCTAAACTCATTCAATATGCAGAATAAATTGGAAAACAAGGTAATTCTATATTGTCTGTTCCTTTTACTTTTCTGCCTTTTAAAAAAACATTTTGACAGGAGTAATACATATTTATTTATGTAAATACTGTACAGAAGAGTTTGAAGAGTGTAAACAGTTCTCTACTCACCATCTTGCTGTTTCAGATTGAAGCTTTTTGGAGTCTGATTCATGTCTTTACCCTATATAGTAAGCTGGGATGAACCTGTCCGGCCTCTATAACCTCGCAGCCTTAGTTCTGCAAGGTGTACACTGGAAAAAGGATCTAGAAATAAGTAAAAATTTCTTAAATTAAGTGTATCTACCCTTAATTTGAGTAGTTAACTGAGGTAGTTTGCCAATGGAATGAGTAATTTTACTCTTAAAATAAGATAATTAGACAACATGCACTTGAAATAAGACAATGCAATTGTGTTTTCTTATTTTAAATGTAAATTGTCTTGGTCCATTGGCAAAATGTCTTTTTTACCCCCTAAATCCAAGAACAAATGCATTTATTTTAAGTATCGGTGTTAATTATATTCTACAACTACTAAGGGGTGGAATTACCGTTGGGCACAACTAGGTGGTGTTTAGGGCCCCAAGTTCCCAAGGACCCCATATAAGTCCACATATATAGTATGTATGTATAGGTATTACAAATTTTTGTATATTAATTATGTTTTTCATTAAAATGTGGCCTAGTAAATTCTAGTGTTAAATGTGCAGCATTGAGTTTTTTAAGTTATTACAACACCAACTGAAGTAAGATATACACTATGTAGAGAGTAAATTTAACACTAATTCAGAGTAGGACCACATGCACTTGTACTGGTGTTAAATTTAACTCTTAAAGTGTTACTTTAAAACTACAAAATTTTATGTGTATGCAAGGACCCAGGCTGGATTCAATTCCACAAACCTCCAGGTGAAAGTAATATGCACTGGCCAGTCACCTTAAGAGACAACATCCTGGCCAAAAAGCCAGGGCGCATAATTAGTCGGAGACATGGTGACAGGTCCAAACTCTCGCAGCTTTCCCTCTTTTTCACAAGTAAAGGCTGCCAGAACCATTTATGGATCCATAGAACGTTGACCGGTCTTGCACATGGATCCTGCCACCATTGCCAGATTGTGGCAAGGTATGCCACAGAGAGCCCGGACGGGATATCCCTTTTCGGACTGGTCAGTCTGTTGTCATAGACATTTTTGACGAGTCTGTTGTCATAAAAACGTGTGATCTTTCTCCACCACATTGGATCTGTCCATCTAACTGAGCAGGTGCAAAAAGCATCCAGATAGAAAGTAATGGAAAATATGAAAACAAACAGGAAGAAGCAAAAAAAAAAAGAGAAGAGAAAGAGAAGATAAAAGTGGTTCTGTAGAGACAGAGAAAAGAAGAAAGTTCCCCTCCAAGTTAACAAAAGAGACTAGCTTTCTAGCTGCAGCAGCAGCTAGCAGCAACGAGCAGCGGCACCCCATGACCTACAGCAAGCTTAACAATAATGGACAAGAAATACATTTTGTGGTTTGTATTTGCTTGTTGAATTTCTGGGGAAAACCTCAGGCTTTAGGGGTGTTTTCTTAGGAATTCTTAAGTCAGTGAGCATGGATGTCGTTGCAAGATATGCTGAGGCAAAAAAATGTAAATAAGGACCCATGCCTACCTTCGCCTTGGACACCACATTTTCTAAACCCACCACTGCAACTACACGTTGGCTACAAGGCAGCACAGTTTATGAATTAGCATAAACTACCTCTCTCAATTGGATTACAAGTTGATCCTGATCCTGCTGAATCCCAGATGTTCTGATAGGATGTTTGCATGAGATATTTTTAGTCTGATCGGCTGTTTATTATACCTACTTATGTCCATAACTGGCATATGCAATTATCTGCGTTTCTTCAGATATAAAACATTTAATGAATGTGTCTGTTTGATTTGAATGAATTCAAACTGCAAACTGCTTCGGCAAGTCTGCTGCAACTGTGTGATGCTGATATGGACATGAGAAATATTTCTGGCACTCGCTTCATCTGTCTTGCGAAGAATCAAGATACTTCCCAGATGGTTACCAGGCAATGCGGTAGCCAATGTAGAGAGTAATACAATTGAAATGTCTTTTAAATGTAACCAAATGTAATCTATTTTATCTGTGCCAGATTCACATAAATAATTTTAACTCACGCATTTGGCATTTGCATCAGTACATAAAAACTGTGTTTTTTAACCTCTGTAAATGAACGGTTATGAAGATAATGGTGAAAGGTGTTTGTAAAGTCTGACAAACTTTGCAAAATGCCAGGTGTTCACATTTTTTATTATCTGGCTCATAATTACACAAAAACTTAGCAGCAGATCAAGAGTAAGTGAGGAGTCTTGCCGTCAACGCAAAGCATCAAAGCAACAAGTTGTACACAAGGCTTTGTGCAGTGTTATCTCATTAGCTGTAATTACAACAAATTTCATAGTGTATTATTGTGCGAGCCGACATATCCTGCAGCTAAAGTCCTTCCCCAGTCTGTTTCCACATACCAGTGGTGATATTTTGCTCTGCCATCTTTTCTTTGCATAAACAGAGCCTGCAGTCAGAGTCTGCTCTGATCAAAGGGACAAATCTATCCAGGAGCAATCAGGTTGCTGTGCTAGCCTCGGCTGCTGACAACTCCAGGCTCTTTGATCAGAAATACATCATCTTAGGCAGACTGCGTGCTTGGATGGCTTTGTCTGGGGCCAGGAAATAAGGGAAGTGATAGCTCCCTTTTGGTGCTCTTCTCCACTGCTACGCCTTTTGGCAGGCAAGATGAAAGCTACCCCAGTTATAAGGGAAAATACCCCCAATGAACTGAGCAGAGCTTCTTGGGTACAGCGAAAGCAACCAGCCCTATATCATCCCTAAATCTCTATACTCAGTCTGTGCATAATGGTACAAAAGATATTGTCAATTTCTCTTTTCTCTGCCCCTGTCCTTCTTGGTGAAATGAGACTTTGGCTGAGATTGTGTGTCGGTGCAATTGAGGTCACCTCCAAAAGCATCCATCTCTCCTCCCTATTCAGTAACCGCAGCTCTAATAACATGGTCTTACCGGCTATGAAAAGAAAAGTGAATGTCTGGGCCTTAGAGCACACCTCCTCCATCCTCTCGCCTGCTTTCAAGCCCTTCACTGGGAGCTAAAGGGATTTTATTATGTTTTTTCCTCACCCAGTTTGAGGAGGTAGAACAGAAGATGCCGAATGATGGACAGGTGTGCAGGCGTGCTGTTCTGCTCTGCACTGAAGAGATCATTGATTTGAATTAGAGTCTCACACAGAAAGCAGAGCCACCCCCATCTGCATCTCGCTGTTCCACCCGTATGATCGCGACATCTCCCACTGTGCAGCTCACTCCCGATCTGGGGGTGAGTGTTTATCTCAGTTCCTGTATTTTATAGGGGTGTTATCAGTGTTCCTAGAGCTGACCTGGGGAGAAAAGGTAATATTTCTGTTTGGGTTTTATATGACCCAAACAATGATTTCAAATCGACCATACCGCCGAGAAAATATAGATCTACTTCTTGTAAAAAATGGATATAGCTGTGGATCTCAAATGCCTGCAATCATTCCGAAGCAATTCAAACCAGTTTCATTTATCAACCATCCTGTCTCATTTTTAAGCCAAGTTGTGTGGAAAAAAAAAAAAAAAAAAAAGCAACGACACCTTGTGCTGCTTAAAGGTGTAATCCCCTCCGTCAGCAGCCTCAGAAGAATATCAGGTGTCTGTAAGCTCATCCACCTGTCAGTGAGCTTTCCAGCAATTACACATCTGTCAAGTGTCACCTATCTCAGCTCTCACTGACAGGGGTTATGTCAAGCAGTCAGCCTTTACAGCAGCCCAAAAGGAGTCAGCATTGTTTAGAGCCAGCAGGAAGTGACTGTGGCATGGAAGACTGAACATTGGTCTCCGCAGTGTGACTGGAAAGCCAAGCCAATGCTTGGGTTCTGAGATGGGGGGAGGGTTTGTCCAAATGGTGTCCCCTTATTTCTTATAGCTGGAATAGCATCAAAGTCAATGTTACTTTGTTTTTAAAGCCAAGCTTTGAGATTTATCTGCTAACCAGGCTAACAGTCAAGGTATACACATGGACAATTTAACCTGAATTTACACAGTAAAGATATTTACAGTATGGAATAAATGAATTCAGGAAGAATGTTAAATGTAGCCTTGTGAGTTTTCAGTTAGTTAGTCTCGAACAAATCACAACTAATTACCTTTTTATGGAGTGAATTTGTATCCATTATCTGGCAAGCACATTTTGTAAAGTGAAAGTTGAGAAAAAAAAAAATAAATCCATAAATTTTCTTTTTTTTTCATGTCATTTTTTAAAAAATGAATGAAAAAAAAGTTTTCATGTATTATTTGTTCTTAAAATTATTTCTTTTACAGATTTTATGTAAACATTTTTTCTCTCCAAATTTCTGATTTTCAGATAGCTTATCTAAACATGAGATAGATAAGCCGATGAAAATTAAAAGAAAAAGGAATAACAGGTCCCATTAATTTGGGTCTCTGTTAAACCCATAAAGCTACTTAAAATTCACTACTCTTCCTACCTTATAAAGACCTTTGAATTTTCAAGCTCCATCATATAATAGTGACATGATTGCTCCATATATACACATACAAAGCACTTCCCTTTCAGGTTGCAGGTTTAATGGTGGGTCCCAACATTACTTTAGAATGGAAGCTGATCCTTCTGTTACATCTTCTGCAGTACCAGGTTCAATTTATTGTCTATAATATTTATATCCACAGTTCTCCCGGTATCTGATTGGTGCCACTGGCTGAGCTATTACTGACAACAACTATTATTTTTACTTAAATGATATAATTTGCTCAGCCTCAAAGTGTTAAAATACTCTTAGTCCTGCATTTTGACAGGATATACGTACAAAAACACAGATGAAGCAGAAACTTACTGGGCACATGCATGGTCAAAATACTGCAAAGGCAGGTTGTCGATTCACAAGAACGCGAGCGTGGAGCGCTGTCCTCACCAAGTATGTTCTTGACAAGAACACAGGAAGTATGGACTCAGTGAGAACAGGAGCACACAGAACTGTCATGGTCTTGTTTCTGTTGTGCTTTACTTTGCTCTATGTTTCCTAGTTTTATTTGTTTAATTCCTTTTTTGTTGTAATTTCTAGATTTATGTTAGTCTCATGTTTTTCAGTTGTCCTCTGTTGTCCTCTTGTGTGTGTGTGTTTTCCTTTCCCCTTGGCTCCCTCGTTGTCTCCTCTCACACCTGCTCCTTGTCAGCTCGTTAGCCCTCCCTTTGTCTCTCTCTGCTATATATGCTCTCCCTCTGCTCTCACTCTTTGTTGGTTCCTTGTCTTTGCTGTCCTCCCATGCTGTTGTCCACCTACCTCGTCTCTCCCTGGCTCCTTGTGTTTGGTTTCCCCAGATGTCTCCTTAGTTCTGCTTTGCTTTTCATTATAAGTTGGATTTTTGAATTCCTGCCTTTGTTTACTGTTTTTGCCCCATTAAAACTCGTAGAAATCTCCTCAGCCTCTCTGCCTCTGCATTTGGGTCCTACAAACCAAGCCCAACCTTGACAAGAACAAAACTGTGTGAGATGGAACAGAAGGCTATTCATGTTCTGATGATATCACCATATGCATAGTTTACAAAGACCTGCGTTTCACCTCATGTTATTTATAGTCTATAGATGATAATTTATTATCACTTATAAATTATGACTTATAACTAATAGATTATTACTAGTAAATATGTCGACAATTTTTTTTGATTTTTTATTCTCGATATACTGAATATTGATATTGTAAAAACAATGTACGGTACAATATGCTATTTTTTTATTCTTATTTGTTATTTTTATACACTTTTCTAAGGTCCACATTGTGTGACCACTTCTACAATAGACCTTTGTGGCTGTAACACCACAATTTCCCCATGGTGGGACAATAAAGGGGTTTTCTATTCTATTCTACTCTATTCTATTCTATTCTATTCTATTCTATTCTATGGGGGAATTATGATAAAACCGTGCAAGTAATTATAGACAGTAAAAAACAAAGTGTTACTTTAACACTTACATAATTGAATATCTATATAGTTATTTAAAATACATTTCAGATAACATTTGGTCCAACTCCAAATTAACCAGTGTCAATTTTTCAGAGTTAATTCTACTCATTTTTGTGTCAAAATCAAGAGGACCTCTCAGAGACTTTTTTCTGCTCTTGGTATCGTCGTCTTGGCGATTTCAACAGTGCGGGGACTGAGGCTGATGATGTGTTACGAGCACATGAGAAAGAACAAGCATGCATATTGAGATATGCTGCTAGTTCTCTAAAATATACCGTTTTCAACTAGCATTTCAACCGACATAAATTTCTAAGTAATTGCAAAGTTAACTTTTTAAATAAACCACAAAGTTTGACAGAACCTTGATTCGTGTTTTTTGTAAAGCTTTACAGATGATCAAAGGGTAATTAAACAAAATCATTTATTGAAAGTAGTAGTGGGACTTGATCACATTTCTTTATTACAGGCTCTACAGTTAATTAATTTTGGGACAGTGGCATAGGATTCAGTTGGTCTTCCTGCATTGAGGTTTGCTTCTGTGATATCTGTGTACTTGAGCAAGACAAGGACCAACATGCCTACTGATGGTGGTCAGAGGACTTGGCGGTACCTCTGTCCAACAGCCTGAGTTCTATCAGCCCCAGGGCAGCTGTGGCAATGTAGCTTGACACCATCAACGTTAATCAATGAGTGAATGACTGAAGGTAGTGTAAAGCACTTCGGAGTCCTCTGACTTGAAAATGGGCTTTATAAGTACAGGCCATTTACCCTTTAATTGCATTTTAATTGAAAACCATTTATCAAAAAGAAAAAAAACAAACCTTTTCCAATAAAAAAAAAGTTGCTACTAAATTATTGAAGAAGTATTTATATGAGAAAGAAACACCATTTTTATTATTTGGTTTTATTGTTTTTGATCCATTATTTAACCGTCAGAAAGGTTGAAAGGTTAATTGTAGAAACCGCCATTATAATTGCAAAAGTCTATGCATGCTGCAACATGAGTTGCACAGACATAGATTTTGTGTTTAAATGTGGACCAACGCCTGTGATGCTGGCTGAGCAAAAAAATGTGAATGCAAAGGTTCATTCTCTCAGTTCTAGTATGTATTAAAATAATTATTAAAATTAAGCCAATAAAGTGTACTCGCTCTCATAGATGTGTGTCAGTCAGGAGGATTATGGGGTTGAAAGAAACTCTCAACTATCAAAATGCTTCTTTCAGTAGATCATGTGAATATGATGCATTCTTTTTAACTGGTCTTTTGTGCCTCTTGTGGTTCCCTGGCAACCTTCTTCTTAGTCCCACTTCTTTTTTTACATATCGTTGTACAGCAGAAAAAAAATCAGACTTCTCGTTTATCACATTAAAACTGTTCAGTATGGAATAATTTACACTTGCTTGAAAATAATTTGACACCGCCATGAAATTAATGCTGTTTAAAAGTTTACCGCAGAGATTTTTCATGGTTCTCAGCCCTCAATTGTCTTGAATATTACAGTGTATATTGTCTAAGAGGCTAATGTCTTTTCTGAGTGGTCTGTTGTACAGGCTGTTAACATTCTCTTTGTTGCTTTCTGGGATAAATTTTCTATCTCAGGTGCAACCGCTGTGTGTTGAAAGCACACAAGCAGACCAAGGAGAGAGTGAATCTGGGTCACTTTAATGGGCTCCTCCGTCACAGTGCTACATCTCCTCAAGCCTGAGACATGGGGCATGTTGTCAAGTATTAATGAAGAAAATGTCCCTGCAGGGGCAGTGTTTGTCAAGCCAAATTACATACATTCAGTTGGAAAGGTGAGGATTTATCTTTTAAATCTCTTTTGAATGTGTAGGATGCACTGCAGGGTCCAACGTGGAAAATATCCCTCCCCACATTAATGTAGATTGACTGAGAAGAATTTTTTTCATACATGCATTCACTGATTATTTACATATTTAATAGATATGTACTTTTATTTGTTGCTGCTGGGAATAAGTATAACACTTTTTGAACTGTATACTCAACATGCCACCTACCTAAACATGCTACTCGACTATTACTACATACTTCAATGGGACTGAGATGGATCATTTTTGATGGACTTTGCATTTCAGCCACTTCTTACATAATTTGCATGTTTCTAAGACAAAACAAGGCTTTATTTTTGGTGTGCTCTATAAAGCCTTGAAGTCAACGCTATTTCTGACATTTTGAATTGAAAAAGCTTCCTGAATGGGAGGAGAAACGTCCTCAAACTTGGAAACAAAGTCTAGTGGATTATTTTTTTTTTTTACTTTTTTGGAATACATAATCGGATTGGGTCAATTTCTAAATCAAGACCTATTTGTACCTAAGTTTTTAAGATACTATTTGAAGTCTGTTGTTGCCTCATAATAATCTAATCTCATGATGTCACCTGTTTTGTGACGTGCATTAGCCCTTCGTGCTGCAAAACTCGTCCACAACATTAGGCTGCAACTGGTACTTCTGATGATGTGTAATATATTGCTCACCATTACTGCTAAACATTTAACCCTTTAACATCAACCGTATTATGTTGGATACATAAGTCTTTTTAGATTTGTTCCTGAAAAACCTTACATGATTAGACATGTGCAGTTTACAGAAAATCAATAATAACATGCTCAAAAATGCCTAATTTATTACAAATTTCACAAAAACCCTTTAGTCCATGTAAATACAAGAGTGAATTCACTTTGGATGATGATACGCAATTAAATTACAAGCTCCAGCCACCATTTTCCGGAGAAGATTCGTACATTTTGGACTTACATATTCACCCCTGTAATATAGAAACAATTTCTTTTTCTTTATTAGTATTATGAAAGCTGGGTATAAACAAGCATTGCATTATTGTATCATTAAAATGCTCATGATGTCTGACAAAGAATCCATAATTGAGTTGTGACTCATTAGTACCACAAACAAGCCCTAGATTAGCTCAAATATCTGAAGCTTACAAAGCTATAGCATCATAGTCTGAGCTTTCCCAGTAGTTTTAAGCACAGTAAACTCCGTGGATGTGTGTAAACAACCAAAGGTAAAAAAAAAAAGAAAAGAAAAAAAGCAGACATCGACGTCTTGACTAAAATAGAAAAAGTTAGGGCATATAAGACAGGGTTCCCGCGGGTCCTTAAAAAGTCTTAAAAGGCATTGAATTCTTCAAATTAAAACTAAGGCCTTAATTGGTATTAAAACGTCTTAAATCAGTCTTTCGTAGATCTTAATTTTTAAAGGCACACTATGCAACATTTTTCAGTTAATGAATGTGTTCCATAACGTTTTGGATGATTAAATGAGTCGTTTCAGGTTGAACAAAGGTATTCTCGGCCGCCCTGGTGGTCTGTAGGGGAAATACCGCAATTGCAGGAGCACCGACCCGCACCCACAGGCTCAGAAGTCTCGCAAGAGTCGGTCTTGCTTTACGGCGAGAACTGCTACACGCCCCCAGTTAAAAGCATGCTCGTTGCTAGCACAGTGGCGATCTTTGTGCATTGCTGCTTTCACATCGGACGCAGCAAAATCGCCTCTGCTGCTTCATTTTTGCTGCTTGTACCAGTTAGTTCTCGTTAGTTAGTTCGCGGATGAAGCAGCTTTGCTGCTCTGGCTGCGCGGTGCAAAAGTGTGTCTGACGCGTGTTGGGTGGAGCTTCAGTATCCTTTCTCTGCCTTGCAGCTATATTTGCTGTGATCAGTGGGAATAAAGTAGTTTTAATATGTTTTTAAGTGAGAAAATACACCTGAAAACGTAATCAGTGCCGTCAGTTCATTCAGATTATCATCCTGCCTTCAATATTTTTTCTGTCGGAGCCGCTCAGACCCCCACATACCAGCGGTGCGCCTACAGTAGGAATCCCTTCATCAGCAGCCTCTGGCCGGGCCGCCTGCAGGCAGCAGGATAATAAAAGCGAACATATTCTGCCGGCAGATTTCTGCATTTTAAGTTAATTTAGGCGTCAATAAACTGTTTAAGAGGAGTGATCATCAGCGATGTGTCTCTCTCCCTGCCAGTTCCCAGATCAGATTATCTGATTGGTTGACGAGGCGCGTCGAGCAGCAAAAATTCAATTTTTCGAACTTGAGCAGCAGCGCGTTTGCGGCGCGTCACGCGCGTCAGATGCTTAGTCATTCGTTGCGTTCGCCTGTCTGCTAAGCTCAAAACAACCGTGCCTGGCTTGACGGAGAAACCAGGAGAACAGCTGAGCATATTTACGACAGTGCACTTTTACTTTCGCCCTCTGGGGGGAGCCTCGCTGGAAAATCAACACTGGTTGCATAGTGTACCTTCAAAACATCATATTTATTACAATGTATTTTTGTATTCTAAATAAAACGTTAAAATTGACCATTTTTTTTTTCTTTTTATTAAAAAAAAAAATGGTTGCCATTATTGGTTCCGTCCCGATAGCGGAACCAATAAAAGCGTTGTTGCGGCCGGGACATTTGGGAGATGCACCATTAACTTTTTGTCTGGAAAATATGAGCAAGTGTAAATGGAACCAAAATTGTCTCCAGCCAAGAGTTTTCTCCATGGCTAAAACCAGGGAACATCCATGAGGCTCAGTGGATTTGTGCAAGAAGCGATTAAAGCTCAGAACGATGGGAATTAAGGCAGTGGAGTCGCACATGCGAAGCACGAAACACAAAGCCTCAAAATGGAGTTACAGAGAAACAGGCGGTATTTCTCAGTTTAGTTCCACCCTTGTCTCTGCAACGCCTCCACTTATCACCAAATCAAACATACTAAGAAAACCATACAAAGAAAAATAGCTGCAAAAAGACTTAGCACTGGTTATGTTGGGGCTTTAAAACTTTTTTTTGTTTTGTTCCCTGCTAAAACAAAGTTTGTGAATTCAGTTAAATAATTGTTAAAATATATCTGCCATTTGTGTGTTTTTAGCTTTCTTCCTGTATGGGAAGCTTTTCAAAATATGAAACATTAGTGCAGTGGTTTATGTTAGAATAAACCTTTGGGTTAAGTTGTCGCAAGCAGGTTTTTCTTGTGTTTCTTGTGAATTTGGTCTTAAATTTTTATTTCAAGTGGCATTAAAAAGTCTTAAAAAGTCTTGAATTTAACTTACCTTATGCCGTAGGAACCCTGTAAGAAGATAAAAAAAAAAATCCTTAGACAGAAAAGGTTAATTCTGTTTTAAAAATATTATTTATTTAAGCCTAACACAAGTCATGTTTCAGACATGAATGAGATTAAAGATCTTATAATCATATTCATTGAAGTTAACAGTAAAAAAGTGAGTATTATTGCGATAAACTGAGGTTCACACTGAAAAAAACCCAACGAAAAACAGCAAGTTAAACTGAATCTTTTGAGTTTTGAGTCACATCTACAATCGCAAATCCTTCCAAAATCTGGCGCTTGGTTAAACAGATATAATGTTGGCCTAATAGTTTATGGGCAGCTTAAAATAGTAAGACAAAAATAAAGAACCTGCATGACAATAATGTCTCTCTTTACAGCAACAGCAATCTCTGTTGTAGAGGCTTGGAACATATGCAGATGTCTCTTTCATGTTTATTATAATCTCATATACAAAAGGCCTCTAAAAAATCCTGAAAACTGCTCCGTCAAATCTGCTCATTTAAAACAACCAGATAAAGAAACTGGCAGACGTGTGTATGTCGCTCACCTCATATCTTCCAAATAAAATTGCCTTTTTTCCACCAACAGCTCTGCAGAGGTGATTGGTGCTTCATTCCCACGTGGTCGCATTATTTGGACGCACAGAGCAAAAATAATTCTCAGTCAATTAAACAGCATTGATAATACTAAGACCAGCTGCTGTGAGAATGGCAATGCAATCCACATTCTCTCTCATTTATGGTTGGGATTTGTTGTGCCATGGGAAAGAAACAGTGGAGGTGGATATGCAGGATTCTTCCTCCTCCATCGCTCCTGCTAGTGTCTTGCTGAGATTTAAATAAGCCTAAAGATTACTTGAGGGTCTTTAAATGCAAATTTTTGTGAGAATGTAAAGCCTCTCCTGTAAACTGCAGCCTTATCGTTTGGCTCCCAGATTAGGGGCTGTCTAAGATGGGAACCTGGCTCCAGGCCGCCCAATAGGCAGCAGGCCAGGGGCCATTCTTATTAGAGGAGGGGAGAAATGGATGGACCAGGATGGAGCCTGCTATGGAAATGTGTGCTGAGGTCAGTGGTGGCAGTGTTACAGAACACATGAGGTTTCAGAAGACTTACATCAAGGTTTGCTTCTTTCTCTCTCTTTTTGTTTGCCACCTGCTTTAGTCACAAGAACCTAAATGTTTAACAGGTTCGGAAATAATCATTTAATAAGAAAAACTAAGCCCAACACTCAACAGTAGGTCATGTAAATAAGTGCCTACTTTGGTGTGCAGCTGTAAAAATCATCCCAGTGTTAAACAGATGTTGGAAACAGCTTTGAAAGGCACATTAGCTCTGAGAAAAAAAAGAAAGAGACTCTGTATGGTTTCAAACATGAAAGGATTCTTGCTTGTGGATGCATTTATATTTGAATGACACCCTTTTCATTACTTAATAATTTGAAAAGGCTTTAAGAGAGCTAAGTCTGAGCCAAGAAACTCATGACCCTGCTGACTCAATGTGTTCAGTTAGCATCAGGCACCGCTTGAGGCAGCCATCGTCTTAGAAGTTCTTTTGTTTTTTTCACGACTGCTAAAAATCAGTTCCACGAGGATAAAATATGTCGAGTTATAAAAGAAATATAAAATGCTCTTGCCAATAACTGATATCCCTGCAGTACAAACACTTTTACTTATAAAATACTGATTTTATTTAACTAAATTATCATTTAGGAATTTTTAATTCATTATTACTTTTTCACTTTGGTGTTATTTGAACTACTAGTTTCAAATGATCACTTTCTTTAATGAGAATTTCAAGCACAATTGTAACATTTTTCTTTGTCTTTGCAATTAATACTGATGATATATTATATAGAGTCACCATAAAGTTTCCTGTTGAAACATGACAGATTTGGAAGTATAATTTTTTTTCAACAAACTGTAATTTTATCTAAGGTTTTATGCATTTTTTTTAACATTTAATGTGTGAAAGATACCAAATGTTGATGAAAGAGTTGAAGAAAAGATGATTTCCATGGATCTACCAACTCTTTTAAGCCTGTTTAGTGACAATGGAAGGTTGTACTGCTCTGACAATAAGGATTATTATCAACTCAAAAGGAGTGGTGTTATTTCCTCACTTCCACTGTTTCTGCTGCCAGGAAGAGGTTGCAACTGCTTTGAAGATAATTGTCTCGCTGGCTTGGCTCAAATGTTATGAAAACACACATTCTTAGGTGTCGAATTAATTATTGAAACCCAACGAGGAACATTTGGTGAAAACTCCTGATTTCAAACTTCATGAAGAACCCTGTAAAATATGTTAAAATAAATGCATTTATTTTAAACTTATCCAGTGTTAAGATTAACTGAATTATACTTTTATAAAATTAATTTTGGAACAGTGAAATAAAAAATGTTACAATGACATCAATCCAGTGACTAAACCTGCTTCTTGTGACAATGAGCCATTGTTACCTGTATATTGGCCAAAGTAGCAGCTAAACACAGCATCTGGTTTTCTACATTGGTTTATTTTTGTTGTTTTGGGTGAAGTGGATTTGTTTGGGTTGTGGTTCTTTGGTTGGCCACATCTTGTTTTCATTTTTATAAAAAGGTAAATTAATTTCAACCTGGAAAAACTCGCACAGAGAGAAAAGATAATTAGAAGAATTTTATTGATAAGAAAGTATAGTCTTTGGCGCTCAGGCCTCGGCAGGAACATTAATGCTGAATTATGCTTTAACATGCATAAGTAGATGAATGAGAATAGGGATGTTCCCCCCTGGCCTGAAACTGGTGGTGGTTTAGTTCAAGCTGGTTAACGAGGTGATCTGCTTGAGCTGTATTGTGGGACCAGAAACTACGGGAGCTGACACCGGGGCTTCACTCAGAGACTCAGAATGTAGAAGTCTTGCTTGGTGATGCAGGTACCATGAACTGTCCATGATGAGCAAGCATGAAGCGAAAGTGGAGAGGAAAAACTCCCCTTTGGGAAGAAACCTCTGGCAGAACCCGACTCAACATGGCGGTCTTTTGCCGGACCAATTGCAATGAGACGTGGAATGGTGACGACAGGGAATAATACTCTCTCATGAGGTTGGGGTAGAAGTCATGTCATGGAAGATGACTCAGCTACGATGGCGGAGGAGGGGATGGAGGTGGGTAAATTGTCGTCTGAACAAAATCTGACATTGCGTTTGCTGGATAGCGGGCTGAGACGGGGATTTGAAGGTGCTTGTGAAGTGAAAGCAGGATGCTGATTGGGCTTCGTGGTGGAGTAATTCGAAGCTGATTGGCTCGCGTCAGAGACGGATCAGCTTCTGATTGGATGGAAGTAAGCCAGAGTTTCTTCAATTGAACTTCCACTAGAGCTTCATTTCACTTTACAATATTTTGTTTTTGTTTATCTATTCATAAAAGGGACATTCATGGGTTAAAGAGTTAAAACATTGTGAAATACTCACCTCTGCTGTTTCACCCTCCAAGCAGGTGCGTACAGGACTGTACCATTGGATAATTGAAGAGGGGGGGAGGTTAATCTGATGGATGGTGTTTTCTTTATTGAGTTTGAGTATTTGTTTGGATTGAATTAAAATATTTGTTTCTGTATTTATTGGTAAAAGTATTTCTTAAGTAGTTGGTTTAAACCATAATTTCCCTTTCTTCTTATTGTGAAGCTGAAAATCCTTTTAAAAATGGTTTCTTCCAATTTAGTTCCTTCTCTATTAAAGACACATGTCTGCCATTGTTCTTGGTTGGTTTGGTTTGGTTGATGTCCTGCACAAAAAGAAATTAAAGTTTTGTCAGGTGAAAACTCTTCAAAGCATGTTCTTCTTTACCCAATTTGGGTCCCACCTCCAAGACTGCTTGGCCTCCTGACAAGCGTGTGACATTCTCCTTGCAGGGTCCTGGAGAAGTGGTGCTTTTCTATCAATGGGAGAGAGGCAGAGTACAACCAGGACAAGTTACTGTCCTTCACAGGGCAACACAAGAGTACGGAGAAGAGACAACCATGGATGCATGCACTACAGCATCGGGCCAATTTGGAGAGACCAATGACAAAATTATGTTTTTTGAATTCTGGGAAGAAGCTCGAGTACCCAAAGGAACCTCCTGTACATGCAAACTCAGTGCAGACAGACCGCACCACAAAAAAAAAAAAAAAAATCACCACTAATTTAATTTATGTACTTTTTTTTTAAATCACAACCTTTTCTAAACTCGGTGTAAGCTACTTTTATATTACTGCATTAATATATATGCGCTAAACTTACTTTGTCGATTTGGATTGAATGAAATCAACGAGGACCACATCATTGGACAGCGGCCGCTAACAGACAGCCAAATGATTGTTTCTTTATGCCATAACATCTAAAATACCAATGCTACATCTGGGATCAACAGGGAAATTGTGATCTATAACATAACATAACTTACTTTGTTTAACAAGGCTGCAAAACTTCTGCATGAAAAATAAAACTTCACATTTCAACATGTGAAAAAGTGCTTTTTGTTAAGCGTGTTCCTGCTGAACACATCATTTGGGTGATTTTCATGTTATCCCTATGTACTGCTGCAACATGAACATGAATGAATGTGACAAACACATTTCTAATGATGCGTCAGGCATGATTTCAGTGATTTTAACAAAGATCTGGTTGATGCAGGGACACTGGAGCCACAGTTTGGCTTTCCACAATGAATAAAGCACCATAACAAGCCTGGTAAAATCTAGATCCAAGTTGAAAATAAATAAAACTAAATGGTTTGCATCCATTTCAGTTCCCCAAATCTCATTCTGTACTCTTACCCGCCCATTGCCAGGTTACCTACTACTAAAGCTAATGCTGATGCTAATGTACCTGTTCAGAAAAAAAGTAGTAACCTCTGCATGGCTTCTGAGCCTCTGTGTCTTTAAGTCAGCACACAGCCTCTAGCCTCGTGAGACCATCCTGATCTCGCGAGCTTTCAAGGTTTCACTCGCAGATCAGTCTGGAAACTCTCCGTTAAAGAAAATTTGGAGCCGTTCACCAAACGAACGTCCAATCAGCGTTGGCTTTGAGGCGGGTTGAGGTGTGACGCAACGAGAACCGCGACAGTTCAGTCTAAAGAACATGGCGGCTTCAGCCGATGAAACTAGTGTTAGCATGGCTATCGAGCAAGTTTTATCGGAATTACAGAGTATTTCTTCACTGAAAGAAGAACAAAACACTGCTCTGGAGGCTTTTCTCAGAGGAAAAGATGTTTTTGCTCTTCTCCCGACTGGTTTTGGCAAGAGTATCCTGGCTTGTGGTTGTGTTTTCGTCGTCGCTCTGTTAGTACGTCATATGCTTCGTTGATCTGATTGGTTTATTTGGCCCGTCTATCACCAACATAGGCCAATCAGCTAACCAGTATTTTCGCCCCTTCCCAAAATTAATTCACCGGAAGGTTTCCGGAGTTGGCGGAGTCTGGTTACACAGCCTCACCCTTTGACCAAATTTTATTCCCGTTGTAAATGTAATGCCAAAAAACAAGCCATTTCTTAGCTTTATCATAGAGCTGGGATCTGAGTTTGTGTGACTTTAACCTACTATTTCCATTGGTGCAGAATCCTTTCTTGTCAACTTTGGCATAGAAGTAAATATGCATATATTATGGAATAAAAAAATATTTTTTTTTCAGAAAAATTAAAATTTTATTTGGCACCACCTTACATCCCCTGTGGATGTGTTTTTTTATTTTTATTATTAATTGTTTTGATGAAAAAGTTCTGGCTGATCTTTAATATGCACTCGTAGAAATAGAACTCATGAATTTAAAATCAAGGATAGTTACTATGAAAATACAAGTAAGTCATCTCTGTTTTTTTTATAAATCAAAAAGTCTAAATTAAAAAAAATGTAAATCAGAAAAAGGTGCATGCGTGCTACCAATGTAGAAATGGGTGTGGCCTTCTCAAGCAAACATGCTTTTTCACTGAGGGTCCTTTTGTGTAAAGTGGTCCCCAGGTTTTCTTACAGAATGATGCCAGTTAAACAAAGGAAAATAATGCATTTCTTTAAGAATATTCAACAAACTCTCTTGATCTATATCCTGCTGAATGCATTTAGTAATTATTGGCAAGTCATGTTTAAGATTAGGCCATAGATACCCTTTGTGATGTGACGTTCACCACATGGAGCAACGCTTATTATGAACCTGAGGCATTCATATTAGAGTATAATTCAATGTGTATGCCTAAGAAGTGAAACAGGACTTGCTAACTTTGTAATATAAAAGCATTTTTATGCTTTTCCTATTAAGTTGAGTAAAACCTAAAACAGACCTGCCTCAGAGTGTTCCTTTGCCATTTATAAGCGGAAGTGTAGCTTTGAGCAATCCTGCACAGATTTCAGTGCCAAAGCCATAACCTTAGTGTAACGACATGTCGCCAAGCAGAATGACTCAAACTGTTGTTCCTGCTCAAGGGATCTGCTGCTGCAGTTGTTTGTGGATCTGCATTTGCTTTCCGACCACTGATGTTTCCATAGCCCGACATTTTATGCCCCGACTTCTCTAACCTCAGCACAGAGCTATTTGTTTTGTCACATTTTACAAAGCTTTTTACCACTGAGGCATTGCTTCACCTCCGTGTTCTCGTTCAGTGTAGCTTGGCATGTTATTTCAGCCTTTTGTGTCCTACAGTCTGTATCTTTGATATAACATGTAGGTACAGCTGGCATAGTTGGTACATAAGGGTCAGTTGGGTAAACCACATTGTTAGTAAACCACACCGTTAGTCATAACGGATCTTGTGGTTGCCAGGACTCTTTCAGAAACTCACCCGCATCACATTCATACCAGCTGTCATTTTTCTCCCTTTTCTTCAGCGTGTGCTTGTGTTATACAGGAGCCTCCCAGCCCCTCATCTTTCCTCCCAGGTGTTCCTAAATGATGTGGATTAGGTCGAGGACATGACTAACCTTGTAGTGGAGGAACAGATGTCACTGCGCTCTGGGACAGGTGTGTGCGTGTGTGGGTTTTCTGATGTGACAGGTAGCTTGATGTGATAGAAAGGTAAAATCTGCTTTGTTTCAAGAGGGAAATAAAATGATATGGAGCGCAGTTTGAGAGGAGAGGCTATTCTAACGAGTCAAGTATTTAAATAGCTCTTGAAAGCAGATGAACTTTTGTTCTTTTGTTCTTAGGAAGTACTGCAGGTTAAATCTTTGACAGTAGGGTATTGCCATTTCCTACATCCCCCAATAATATGGGTGTAGATAGATGATCAGAGAATAAAAGATTTTCAAATCACAAGATCTTTGCGCTGACATCTCAGGATGAAAATACTGATACATCAATTCTTCGGTCCATTTTGTAAATCACTTTAAAGCACTTTGTTTTCCCCCCACCAAAAAAAATGTAAATGGATCCCCTCCTACCATAAAAAACCTTGCAATTTAAAGCTGCATTTTCTCATTTCTCATTAGTTCAGGATTTCCTATTGAAAATCTGACTAAACAGGATCGTTCCCAGATCATATGTCCTCATTTACAAAATTCCCATCATTTGTTAAGTGAAGAAACACCACCATAAATGCATTATAATGTATCAATTTAAGAATGATCATGGCCTAAGAATGGTTTGGCTCCTAAATACATGAGATATCTTCTTTCTTAAAGGTGCGTTTCATAGTTTAAAAGGTTAATTATTGTGTTTTTTTTTGTCTTTTACGTACATGCAATTAAATTACTTGAAATATAAATTGAGCCTTCCTCTATTTGCAGCAGTTGCCTCCTCAAGCTCCATTAGTCAATTAATGAAAGAGTTCTTGCTCATGGGTTAAACGCTAAACAGTGGTTTACTGCGCTACTTTGCTGAGTCTCTGTCACAGCGAACGGACAGGGGTTACGGTTTGTGAATATGGAGCACAAAAAACAACATCTGCACCTCAAACCCCATAACAGACTCCACAACAGAGAAGGAAAATAAAACTTTTGTTTCTTTAAGCGTCTTTAGATCTGATGCAAGATAAACTGCCACAGGAGATTCTTTCTCCCGACAGCTATGAACGTCTACAAAAACACACTAAAAAAACCTTAAGTTACATCAACATTTAATTCCCGTTTTGCCCTAAGGTATTACCTCATTTGCATTTAACTGAATACAAATGGAAGCGGGTAGCACTACTGCCTTGCAGCAAGAAGGTTCCGGGTTTGATTCCCAGCCTGGGGTCTTTCTGCATGGTGTTTGCATGTTCTCCCTGAGCATGCGTGGGTTCTCTCTGGGTACTCCGGTTTCCTCCCACAATCCAAAAAACATGACTGTTAGGTTAATTGGCTTCTCTAGATTCTCCTTAGGTGTGAGTGTAAATGGTGGTTTGTCTCTATGTTGCCCTGCGATGGACTGGCGACCTGTCCAGGTTGTACCCCACCTCTCGCCCGTAGACACCTGGAGATAGACACCAGCACCCCTTGCGACCCCGCTTGGGATTAAGCGAGTAAGAAAATGGATGGATGAATACAAATGGCTCTTTTTTTTTGCTAAAAAGGTAAGATGCTCTGTTCAGAATAATCACAATGTTAATAACTTTTTTACTCCAGATCACAGTACACTTGTTCTTTTTTTCAAGCTTTTATTGTCGTTACACTGTCACAAGTACAGAGCATCGAAATTAACCCTCTGCATTTAACCCATCCGCTTTGGGGAGCAGTGGGCTGCCATTGTGCAGCACTCGGGGCTGCAGTGTGGGGTTAAGGGTCTTAGCTCAGGGACCTAGAGTTGCAGTCTGTCAGAGTTGAGCTCGAATTCAGAACCTCTGGATTCCAAGCTCTATGCCCTAACGACTAGGCTGCCATTCCACCAATTTCTAACAACTTCTATAAAAAGACATGTCTGTTGCAGTGGAACTTTGCAGTGCTTTTTTTCTTCTCCTGTGCATGAACACCAAAAATTACAATATTTCAACAATATTTCAGATTGTGGCCAGAGGTGGCACATGTCTACAAAAACTCTGGAACTTGTACAATGCTACTCTAAAGTAAAAGGTTAATGCAATATTAGCAATCAGACTTTAGAGGTATCTTGTGATTCAAACCATCCCTCTCACTACAGCCGGCTCCTGGTAAGCATATTCTCAGATTAAGAACAGTTCCTGAATCTAAAATAAAAAATTCAAGCCATTGCATCAAATTTATGGAACCTAGTTTATGCAGGTAAAACTGTGTGTATTGACTAAGCTAGCTATCTGAAACAGTCTCAAAGGTTCAAATGGCCTTTTAGTGTAAAGGTGACTTCACTCTGAGGACTGTTCTGTGTGTCTCTGTTATGTGAGAGAACCCATGGCATGTGTTGACAATTATGCCTCAGAGAAACCAGTAAGCAGGATGGAAAGTGTATTTGAACATATGTTACATAAGTCTACAATCAGGGGTTATGGTAGTGATTCAAACTACCGTAAACACTCTGGCATGAACTAATCAGGGAGCCTTTCATCTTGTAGTGTCGCAGGCAGTTTATTCATCATCCTGGCACACTGCCGGGTTGTGTTGAGGTATAGGTCTTGATTTTGTGTTTATATGGGAAGGGGGTAGGGGTGAAAGGGTTTAAAGATGAACAAACATCTTTTCTCATACCTAAGCATTAAAGCCCTCAGTTCTTTTTTATCCACTTAAAACAACTAATACCGACAAATTCATGGTTAATATTGATAAGATGGACAAAGTTGCCCTAGAAAGTCCATAATTTTTATGCGTGAGTTGCATCCTTCTCAATCGATGGTCTGTGCTGTATGTATTGCATATTTAACTTTCAGTAACGCTATGTTTGGTCGCATTTCATGCACAGCCTCGATGTTTACCTCTAGCTTCAAAATATGGGACTGTTTTGACTGTCGCTGCAGTTTATTCTTGTGGACTATGGGGTGCCATGTTACTGTTCTATAAACAGAAAAGAAGCAACTTAAAAAGTCAGTGGAGGGCCACTGTAAAAGAGCTCCACAGGATATTGAAATAATGGCTGTTGTTTGGAAAAACAAGATGTCCTAAGTCAAATGATTTCCTCGTGTATTTGTCCTGAATGGCTATAAAGTCTTCCCAGAACACTCAAAGTTGTCTGCAGTCTGCAAATCCAATATAGAAGGGGGCACATGGAAAAGAAACATTACCTCTAACTACTTAGTTATTTGGCTGGATCTGCCAAGTGGCCTGAATCTGCTCAGATTTTTGGTCTATCAGTCTGGAGAGCGAGGGTACAGGCAGTGAATTAATGGTCAGGAGATTTATTTGTTTGGTGTAATAAGGACTGTAAAACAGTAAGAGCTCTGTGCAGCCTTGCAGGCCCCCTGCCCCGTGGGTACAATCAAATGCTGCCAGTAAATCAATAGAGCTGGAAGAGGTTTTTATAACCCGAGTTTAACACTAGGCTCTAAGTGCTCCAGGTGGCAGGTCATTTGTTCATTATCCCAACTTATCACAATAAACAATAGCAACCCTGATTGGACTACTGCACTCTGCAACTATGGGGGGAATAAAAGAGAAGAAGACAAGAAAATCTCAGGTGGGCAAAGTGTTGCTAATAAGGGAGGCACAAAATGGGCAGGAGGCAGGGGAGAAGCAGAAGATTAACCACTGTAATTACATACAGGAGCGCAGAGGTGGACTGGGACAGCAGAAGAAACAGATAATGTTGGAGCAACAGTGTCAGCCTAGACTGATAATTCTTCTGAAGGGAGGGCAATAACTGTGCCTCTCTAAGTGCCACCAACAAGGCTGGGCCTTTATTATAACAAATATATGTTGCATGCTCATTTCATTATTTTTTTTTTTTGTGGGGGGGGGTCCCATAAATAAGCTTGGGATCCCCAAGGTGAAATGGCAAAAAGGCACAAGGAAGAACAACATAACCTTATTTGAGTCTATTCATTGAGCTATCAGACACCCGGCTTGTATAACAGCATTGCAAAACTATGAGATAGAGCCCAGTGGTACTGTATCACGACACACAACCTCCTCCCGATGCACTGTTTTTTTCTCTAAAGGTCCAACAACCCGAAACTGTATGCCAAACAGCATGACAGAGGATAAAAAGTGAATTTCTCCAATGTGAGATCAATAAAGTTTTATTCTATTCTAAAACTGGAGAGCATCAGAACTACTAGAGTCCAGACTTATACAGGAAATATCCTGGAGTGTATCAGAAGGACATGCCCTGATGGAAGAGTGCTTAATGATTATCTCAGGCTCCCAAGGTGAAGGAGACACCTTCAGACAAATAGACACTCAGTTCAAGAGTCTTGGATAATCTTTGTCATCAGGATCCATCACGTAGTACTTGCAAAGATGGTGTTGAAACAGACCATTAAATATTAACATGGATTAAAAATATTCAACCCACATTTAGTTATTGTCTGAAACAATGTGTCACACCCTCAAACTTTTATACACCGTTGGGTGGAACATTGGTTTAATTTTATATACTTAAATCTTTGAAGCAATAACCTCAAAGCTGGAGCTGCAATCAAGACTGAACAGACCTGGAAACTTTTTTCTTAAAATTGTGTCAATTTTTGTGAATTATGCATCTGTTCATATTCAGCTCATGGCCATAATGGCATCTGCATGCTTGTTCTTGTCTGGTCACAGACTCTAGGCAGGATCAGGCTTGGTGGGTCCATGAATGGGAGACTGCATTGGAACAGCAAGTGCTATGAATGCTGGTTTTCTTGCCCTGAGATTGTCTGGTCACCTGTCAAGGTTGTAGATAGATGGGACTTGGAGATAGGTACCAGCCTCCCCTTGACCCCTGACGGATGAAGATGGATGGATGGATGGATGGATGGATGGATGGATGGATGGATGGATGGATGGATGGATGGATGGATGGATGGATGGATGGATGGATGGATNGATGGATGGATGGATGGATGGATGGATGGATGGATGGATGGATGGATGGATTCTCAGAGTCTGCCTGGCTGTGTGTTTCCTGGATAGGGCCACCTTTTGCAGTTGCTTATTGTAGGTCTCTTTCAGTCTCCTTGAACCCCAGTCGGCCTCAGCAGATGGCCGCTCACACTAAGCCTGGTTCTGCTCGAGGTTTTTTCCTGTCAAAAGGGAGTTTTTCCTCTCCACTGTCGCTAAAATAATAACAATAAACTGAACTTTAAGCTACGTTGAGTTGTCCAAACAATAGACAGAGTATCAGTATATCAGTTTTCAATTTGAACCAAAGTAAGCTACAGTATAAGTACAAGTGTATATGCCTACTTGAAATGATATGCAGCCATGTGACTGATGTCAAG
The DNA here is from genome assembly GCF_000732505.1 of Cyprinodon variegatus. Taxonomy (NCBI): domain Eukaryota; kingdom Metazoa; phylum Chordata; class Actinopteri; order Cyprinodontiformes; family Cyprinodontidae; genus Cyprinodon; species Cyprinodon variegatus. The sequence goes on from NW_015150830.1 coordinate 161,559, forward strand.
TGATCCAAGAGATGCACATAATAAAGTAGATGATGAATACTGTACTTTGAAATGGTTCTATGTTGTGCTAAACTTTAAGAAAACAACATATTGTTTGGTGCCAAGTTACTCACAGGATTATATGCAGAGGATTTTACCCTAAGCTAGTTTGTGTAACTTGAGGCCACATTTGAAACAAAGTAAATGTACTTGGAACAGGGAGACATTTTTTATAAATAAGCTATTCTTAACTGTAATTTCTAGCTCATACAAGTTCATATTTTTCTTCATGGTCAACATACTGCTACATATACTAATATTTTGAGATTTAGACATCATCTCTCATCCCAATGTAAGGTGGGATTTTCTTGCAACCAATTCTTCATCTTAGCCTAAGATCCTTATCTTCTGTACTTCTAATCATTTTCATTTGTTCATCCTTGTTTTCTCTGTTCTGCAAACCGGGTCATAAACCACAGCTCTGCAAAACTGTATCTCATAAACTTTCCAATAGATGCATACCCACTTCCCTGCAGCTCCCAGCAAAATCCCCTCCAACTTCCAGCCACTGACCTTCTCCTGGGCCTGCATTTTTTTTTGTTTTACTCTGACTCCATGCTTTCACTCAATTACAGGGTCTGACCAGGAGATGACACTTCTCCTTAGATCTTAATGTCCACAAATCATGACAGAAAGAATATTTTAGTACACATATCGATGTTTAAAGTTATTTTAGGGGACCAGCAGAGGACCTAAGCTGGTCCAGATGGATTTGCTCTGCATATCCATCTGGAAAACTTTAGGTGAAGTAATTTTGGGAAGGGGCGAAAATACTGGTTAGCTGATTGGCCTATGTTGGTGATAGACGGGCAAAATGAACCAATCAGATCAATGAAGCATATGACGTACTAACAGAGCGAAGACGAAAACACAACCACAAGCCAGGCTACTTTTGCCAAAACCAGTCGGGAGAAGAGCAAAAACATCTTTTCCTCTGAGAAAAGCCTCCAGAGCAGTGTTTTGCTCTTCTTTCAGTGAAGAAATACTGTGTAATTCTGATAAAACTTGCTCGATAGCCACCTTGCTCAAAAGCCACGCTAACGCTAGTTTCATCGGCTGAAGCCGCCATGTTCTTTAGACTGAACTGTCGTGCTTCTTGTTGCGTCA